>NW_018227270.1:0-759 GCF_001263595.1 Phalaenopsis equestris
AACCTCGTTAAATCTCTGTGTTTCTTTCTGAATTTACGTCGATTCTTAAGTTTCTCTGCCCTAAAATTCTCAACATAAAGTGACCTAATCATTATTGTGAGTTTTAAATAATATACTTCATGACAATAGCTGTGGTTTCTCTTAAGTTTAGTAAATATTTTAAATTCAAATTTTGTAAATCTTGAGCAATTTAATAAATTTAGTTAAATTGTGTCATAAATCGTTTCACAAATTTTTTCAAGGTTTAAGAAGTTTTTATATTTGTTAGAATAAAAAAAATATAATTAAATATTGATTATTTTATTATTATGTAAAAAAAGAATTTTTAAAATATTTAATTAAAAATTTTATTTTCAAATTATGATAACTAAAAACTACATATTCACAAAATAATTAATTGCTACTAAAAAAATTACTGATACAACTACTTATTAAACAGTAGA
Source organism: Phalaenopsis equestris (assembly GCF_001263595.1). NCBI lineage: Eukaryota > Viridiplantae > Streptophyta > Magnoliopsida > Asparagales > Orchidaceae > Phalaenopsis > Phalaenopsis equestris. The sequence continues at coordinate 444 of NW_018227270.1, forward strand.
TTAGTATCTATAAAGTAATAATTAAGTTGTTAGTAATTATTAATTAATAAGTACTTAAAAATTTTTTTTTGAATAAATAAAAATTTAATATGTGCTTCTATTAATTAACAATTAAATATCAAATATAAATTATTTAGCTAAAATTAATCTCATAATACCTTAATCGTCTATTAATTATTAGTACACTAAATTAATGAACCAAAACCCTGCCGAAAACCCTCGCCCTCCCTCTGTTCCCAAAACCCTCCCCTATGTCCCTTCGCCCACTACCGGTTTCGTCCAAAACCATCGCCTGCATGACCACCTCGCGATACAG
>NW_018227271.1:0-4364 GCF_001263595.1 Phalaenopsis equestris
ACATATATATAGCCCTGAAGTAAATCTTGAAGTACTATATATAATTACAAAATTACCTCTGCACCGTCCTGCGGGGCGTTGCCCCCCACCCCCAACCCACGTAACGAAACTCCACCAATTTGACAGATTCTTTCGCTCTGCTCTGCTTCGTTCCAGCTTCTGTCTTTTATATGGTATATGAGTCATACCTAACAAATCTCCACCTTGGCGAATATTCAGCCCCTTAGGAGAAATACATCATGGAGTTTCTTACACACTGAAGTAGGTTGGGCCACCATGCTTCTCTAGCAACAGCAAACATTGAACAAGTCCAAGCAATGCAAGAACTTGTTGATATTAACTGACTTGTTCAACACATCAGCTGTATTTTCATCAGTATGAACCTTCTGCAACAGTGTCTCACCAGAAGCAATCAATTCTCTGATCTTGTGATACCTGACATCAATATGCTTAGTTCTCGCATGGTACACCTGGTTCTTAGCCAGATAGGTAGCACTTTGATTATCACAATGTAACTGAACTCCACCTTGCTCGACGCCCAGTTCCTTTACTAGCCCAACAAGCCATAAGACTTCTTTTTGCAGCTTCAACTACTGTCATGTACTCACCTTCATTTGTAGATAATGTCACAATAGACTAATATATTGATTTCCAACATATTGACCCTCCACCAAGAGTAAACACATACCCAATTGTAGATCTTCTGTCATCCAAATCACCTGCATAGTCTGAATTAACGTACCCCACAATTGAAAAATCATTCTGCTGATTGCCAAAAATAATTTCATGTCATATAGTACCCTTCAAATACTTGAAAATCCACTTTACTGCTTCCCAATGTCGCCTTTCTGGTTTATACATGTATTTGCAGACTTGACTAACACATGAGCCAAATCAGGGCGAGTACTTGACATTACATACATCATGACATTACATACGACAAGCAGCCAACTGCACTGACATATGAAACATTTGTCATGTCTTCGATTTTTGTATCTGTATTAGGATATTGTTTTGAAGAAAGCTTAAAATGATTTGCTAATGGAGTGCTCGCAGGCTTTGCTTTGCTCATCTCAAACCTGTTGAGATAAACATAATCGTCTTGAGTCTCTATGTTAATGAATCTCCATTCTAAAATCTTCTTTGTATGACCCAAGTCTTTCATGTCAAATTTATAGCTCAATAAAGTTTTCAAACCACAGACATCATTCATATTCTTTGCAACAGTTAGTATATCGTCAATATACAGTAACATAAAAATAATATCACGATCATCAAAACTCTTCATATAAATACAACAATCATACTCATATCGCTTGTAGTCAATCTGAATCATGTAGGAGTCAAACTGTTTGTACCATTGTCTTGGAGACTGTTTCAACCCATAAAATGGTTCTTTAATTTGCAAACTAGATGCTCCTGTCCAAGTTGAGTGAACCCTTCTGGCTGTTCCATGTAAATATGCTTCTCTAAATCACCATGCAAGAAAGCAGTTTTAACATCCATCTGCTTCAAATGCAAATCCCAAATAGCTACTAATGCAAGCACTGCCCTGATTGAAGTATGTATGCCCATAGGAGAAAAGATTTCATCATAATATATCCCCTTCTGATGTGAAAATCTCCTTGCTACCAGTCGAGTCTTGAACATTTCCCCTTCTTTTTCTGATACTGCTGGTTTTCTTTTGTACACCCATTTGCACCCAATAGCCTTCTTTCCCTCAGAAAGTTGAACTAGCTCCAATTTGCAATTTTTCTACAAAGACTCCATCTCCTCAACCATTGCACCCATCCATTTCTTTTTCTCCTTGCTAGTGATAGCTCCTTGAAAAGTGGTTGGATCATCACTGCTGATGAGAAGTGCACAAGAGACCAAGACTTCATAACCCAATATGCTAGGAGGTCTTATATTGGTGCGTCTCTATCTGTCTTTAGCTAGATTATAATTCTGCAAATTATTTGTATTGGAGTCACCAGGTGTTGGATTTGAACATTCAACTCTTTCAGTTGTTTCTGGATGTTGTTCTAGATCCATCTGCACTGTATCTGAACTAGAACTGTTCCCTCATACCTTGCCTTGATTCTGCTGCAACATGAACAATTTAACAAAAACTGCATCTCTACTAATCACCATCTTCTTTGCAATCAGATGTCAAAACTTGTATCCTTTCACACATTTCTTGTAGCCCAAAAAGATGCACTTATTGGATTTTGCATTAAGTTTTGATCTTTACACTTTAGGTACATGAACATAAGTAGAACAACCAAAAAATCGTAAATGATAGAAATTAACTGGATTATTTGTCCATACTTCTTCTGCGTCCTTGCCACCTAACGATGCCCCCGAGGTGATCTATTGATTAGATATCATGTCATATTCACAGCCTCTGCCCAGAAACTCTTATCTTGTTTTCAGTCTCAAGCATCTTGCCTTTTCAGATAATGACCTGTTCATCATTTCTGCAACGCCATTCTGTTGTGGTGTCTTGCGCACTAAAAAATGTCTCTAAATCTCATGCTCCTCACAAAATTTTTGAAACTGCGAACCTGTGTACTATGTGTCATTATCATATCTCAAATAATTGATCTTTCTGCTAGTTTGGTTCTCCATCTCAACTTTCCTCAGCTTAAATTTAGAGAATACTTCAAATTTTTTATTCAAGAAATACACTCAAACTTTCATAGAAAAATCATCAATAAATGTAACGAAATATAGAGATCATCCCAATGATGATTACCTGGTAGGGCCCCATACATCGAATGCACATAATCAATAATCCTTTCAGTTTTATGCTTTCCAGTAATAAAACCGACTCTAGTATGTTTCCAAGAACACAAAACCTAAAAAGATTGTGCTTACAGGTTTTAACACTATGAAACAGATTTCTTCTATGCAATTCTGTCATCCTACGTTCACTAAGATGACCCAGACGCATATATCATAGCTTTGCATTATCATCATCTGACTCCACAGAATGAACTTCACCTACAACTGTACTCCCCAACAGTTTGTAGTATTACCTGTTGTTAATTTTTTTTTTCATCACAGTCAATGCAACCTTAATAATTCTAATAGTTTTTCTATCATCATCTGCCTTAGGAAAAAAATCATTTATATGTAAAGTGCCCAAAGAAATCAATTTTTTCTCGAGATCTGAAATATGTTGACATCAAATAATTTTCTAACAGTGTCATCATACATCTGAACTCTGACTTCACCAATACCAATAATATTGCAACATTTATCATCACTTAAATAGACTGAGTCAGAATTAGTTAACATATATGAAGTAAATCACTCCATATTAGGTGTTTTAGTGTTTTGTGATAAAAGTACTCTGAATTAAGAATCAATGCATCCATGAACTGATTTGATTAAACTGAAAACATATCACTATCATTGCAATCTGAATTGTCACTTTGCACCACATTTACAAACTTGAATGATGTATAACCTTTATCTCCAGTCAGTTTCTTGAGCTTTGGACAATCCCTCTTCATATGACCCGACTCCTTGCACTTGCAGTAATAAATTGTCTTTTTGCCTTTGAACTTTGATATAGAATTTTGTTTTTCAAAACCCACATTCTCTTTCTTCCTTCAACGATTCTGATTACCCTCAACATATAAACTATCATCATGAGAGCTTTCCCCTGCATTAGGATTCCGCTGGTTGTGAGCCAACAATGTTGCAGTAATCTCATCAACTTTTATGATTTCTTTTCGATAAGTAAAAGTTTCACGAGATGTTCATAGGAAGAAAACAGTAAACACAACAAAATCATTGCTCAGTCTTCATCCTCAATATTTACATAACGTCGTGATAAATCTATGATTATTTGATTGAAGTCATTCACATGCTGTGTCAGATCAAAACCTTCTTGCATCTTCAGTCCATACAGTTTTTGCTTTAGATACAATTTATTCATCAGAGATTTAGACAAATTAAGTTTTCAATTTCTTCCATACATCACTTGAAGGTTCTAGATTCATCACGTGATACATAGCTTTATTTGTCAGACAGGAACGTATGGTTACTGCCGCTCATTGTTGTAATTATTCTCAATCTTTATCCTCCATAACATCTGTTTCCATTGCCCACAGTCTTCAGGATCCTTTATTGCGCCAACAAATCATTGACTCTTATTTGACACAATCCAAAATTATCAATTCCACCAAACTTCGCCGCATCAAATTTTGCATCTCAAAACTTTTTCTAGGTTACAAGCCCTCGCCAACTCGGATGAAACCGCCTGGTTCCGATGCTGTGAATCCCTCCGTCGCGGCTGGAATACCCATCGGTCACGCCAACCTGAAGCCTGTCGCGAACCTGCTTCCCGAAGCTGCTGGGAGAACCGTCGGGGG
>NW_018227271.1:4484-5117 GCF_001263595.1 Phalaenopsis equestris
CTGCACCGACCCGCCAAACTTCGTCTTCCTGCGCCAAGCTACGGCAGATTCGACCGTGTGCCAAAACGTCAGAACCCAAACCGAACCAAATTGCCAAAATTCGTCTGCGCCGATATTTTTATTTTTTTGGCCATCAACCAGTTTCTAATACCACTTGTTGAGAAATTAGCGCCAAGAAAAATAAGAATCAACACAAATTCATAAGAACATAGAAATTTAACAAAGTTCGGCAAAGATACCTACATCATCAAGAGTAGAACGACAGCTTTCTTAACTCCAGAAAAAAAAATTTACAGAATATAAGATACTCTTTAGGGTTACAAACAATCATATATATATAGTCCTGAAATAAACTATGAAGTACAATATGTAATTACAAAATTACCCTTGTACCGTACTGTGGGGCGTTGTCATCACACCCCCAACTCACATAACGAAACACCCCAGATTGAACAGATTCTTCCGCTTCACGCCGCTACGTTCCATCATACATCCCTTATATAGTATATGAGCCATACCTAACAAGATACCTCACCATCTTTTCTTAGTTTATAAAAAAAAAAAATTTTAAATATTTTTTATATGATACTCAAAAAGAAAATGAAAACTTAATTTCATACAAAAATTACAAAA
>NW_018227272.1:0-247 GCF_001263595.1 Phalaenopsis equestris
ATTGTGGAGGGGTGTCCAAGCCCATAAGTGGATCCCTGAATGATCAGGCCCACAACCGACTTCACAATTAAAGATCCAATGTCGATCGACAGTCCCCTTTGGATGCAGTAATTTAAAATGGCACTTTCCCTAGAAACTTTATCGATCTCATTGTCGGTAACAGTTTTGCAGAAATGAAAAAGTGTTAATGTTTTGAAATGGGATTCAGAAGAGTTGCAGAAAAACTAACATACCCGTTCTCTCTCAT
>NW_018227273.1:0-615 GCF_001263595.1 Phalaenopsis equestris
GAGGCAGCCCCTATCGTACCCCCGTGCTATCAATCCTGGCAGTGATGCTCTTCCTTTTCTTGTTATTTGTCCTAGACGATGACGGATTTTCTGGTGAAATCTTCATCTCGGGCTCGGTATGCTGCAGACTCTGAATGGAGACTTGTTTTGATGCAGACTGTAGCTTGTTCAGTATTTTCTTGGACGATCTGCTCCATACCTCATTCCCCTTCTTCGGTATTTGTAGAAGCTTGTTTTGATGAATCCTGCATTTGATTGAGGACCCTCTTGAGTTCATCCCAAGTTGTACTCCATCCATCTGTTCCGACATATCGATCAATTGGGGAGATTGACTAAGCTAAAATCATGTTTACAGAACCCTTTTTAGGTTCTCTCAAATATTCCTTCGGGATTGTAATATTCTTTTCCTTAAGGTTCTTCTCGAGCCAATCTTTAAAGACAAAACACTTGTTAATAGTGTGCCCAAGCAACCGATGGTACGGGCAATAATTCGATTCATTCTTATTATCCACCTATCTTCGGATCAGGCAGTTTGAATTCTAATTTCTTCTTCAAACTTTTGAATATCTTAGGTACAACTTCTTCTTTGAAGGAGTAAACAACTTTCTGTCGCTC
>NW_018227274.1:0-342 GCF_001263595.1 Phalaenopsis equestris
CACTTTCTGAGCTCATGCATTCTAATAATATCAACAACAACAAAACCTTTATCCTTACGCCCTATTTAGTCTCACATTTTCATTTAATTTTAATAAATTAAGATCATTTTTTATACATTATGCTCAAGTCATTCTAGGCCTATCTCTACCTTTCTTAATATAAGTTGAATCTAAAACATCTACTCTTCTAATCGGATCGTTAGTCAGATATTTAATTTGATCAAACCATTTAAGACAACTCTCTAATTGTCTGTCACGGGCACTACACTAACCCCGTCACGGATACATTGATTTCGCATTTTATCTCTAAGTATAAAGGCACTCATCCACCTAATCACCCAT
>NW_018227275.1:0-535 GCF_001263595.1 Phalaenopsis equestris
AATTCCACAGGAAATCCACGCATTTGTACGATTCTGTCCTCAGAATAAATCACATTAGCGTAGAACTCTTTCCACATTTGCATCGGCTTTATTGGTGGTGTAACAAAAGTTTTCCCACCTTTGCTCGACAATAGCCTGTTCAATTTCTCCTCCCGGACTCTCAAAAACTCGATCTTGTAATCACTTTTTTCCTTTAAGTATTGAAGTAAATCAAGTTTGAGCCATCACATTAACGAAGCGTGAATCGTTGAACTCAACTCTTCTCTTTTGACGTGGAGCCATTTTTAATCTAATCAAATCAAAGAAAAATTCTAAAAATTACTTCTAATATGTAAATCATGGCTTCTAATGGTAATTCAAAGAGTTCAACATTAAGATCCATGAATTTCTTCCAAGATTTTCTTCACATTTTCAAATTTTTGGGTTTCCTCAATGTGGAAGAAATACATGGTGAAGATCAAATTTTTTTTAACTTAGAGTGAAGCTCTTACCTAACGAAGATCAAATCCGGTGTCAAAAAGCCTTGAAATCGTCT
>NW_018227276.1:0-279 GCF_001263595.1 Phalaenopsis equestris
CACTCCTTCATGAGTTGCCCCTACTAAAAGAGATCTATCATGTCAGAAATGAGGCCATTTTGTGTCACGCGTGGAAGATTATATGGAGTTAATCAGAATTGAATTTTGTTCAACATTATACCCGCCATCAGATGTCTAGACAAGAGGAATGAACCACAACTTTGAAATTTATCTTTGGAGTTTTATGAGGAAAAAAATTCTCCAATGAGATCCAGGTCCTTTCAACGAAGAAGGAGAAGAGTCCTCTCCTAGGTGGTTATAATTTAGTGTGGTCCAGTT
>NW_018227277.1:0-269 GCF_001263595.1 Phalaenopsis equestris
GACCTCAACCAAAAGTGAGGTCAACAAAGGACTAATTCCTTTAATATTTTCTAAAGTCCGTGCAAAAGCCCTTTTATATTTTTTAAACATCTCTATTAATTTTTGTTCATGAATTTCTGTTAATTTAGAAGATACAATAGTAGGCAATGTAGATGACTCTCCTAAAAACACATATTTTAAATGGGCAGGTGTCGGCACTATTTTTGGTGTGGGGTTTCTTTCTCCATTTCAGTTGTAATGATCGTAATAATATCAGATACTTCAGATTC
>NW_018227278.1:0-4121 GCF_001263595.1 Phalaenopsis equestris
AAAACACTACTACCATGTTGTTTGGTTCGTACGTTAGAAAAACTTATTGAGAAACCGCGTTTTTGATTCCTTAGCAGGATCAACACCGTGGCCATTCCTTTTGTGTTCTTCGAAGCTGTCTGTCTCCTCCCTCGCCACCTCTCCAGGTTTCGCTTGAAGACATCGCCTACCTTGCCCTTCATCCTTCTTTCGAGTCTGAAACCCTAGCGATACAGCCGTAACTGGAGCTAGCCGGGAAGGCAACTACAATGTCGCGACCTACAACGATCTCAGAAACTCCCTTATATCTTTTCTTTTCACTCCACTCCTACCCAACTAACCATGTTTTTTCATAATTGGGTTTTTCACGTAAAAATTTTTTGAGCATTTTTTTTCTTTTTTTATCTGTGTGCAAGTGACGTATTCGCACAAATTAAGTGTATGTTTGGGGCAGCTTATAAGTGCGGACGACATTTTGAAAACATTACCGTGTCGTTTGGTTAGTGTGGTTAATGTATTCGAAAAACTTATTAAGAAACCGCGTTTTTGATTCCTTAGCGGGATCAACACCGTGGCCTCCGTCTTGAATCCGCGACTCAACGAGTCATTCCTCTCGTGTTCTTCGAAGCTGTATGTCTCTTCCCTCGCTCAATCTCTCTCCATACCTGAGTTTCGCCTCTCCAGGTTTCGCTTGAAGACATCGCCTACCTTGCCCTTCATCCTTCTTTCGAGTTTGAAACCCTAGCGATACAGCCGTAACTGGAGTTAGTCGGGAAGACAACTACAGTGTCGCGACCTACAACGATCTCAGAAACTCCCTTATATCTTTTCTTTTCACTCCACTCCTACCCGACTAACCATCGTCTTTCTCTCCCTTCCTCCCACCCGTTTTGCGTACTGCAACAAACGTATAGGGAATTTTGACTATGTAAAATCAGTTCTTCCTGCGCTCAAGAAACATCGTTATATCCCCATCGCACTTGTTATGAGCCAAAGAAGAGATTGGTGCCAGTTATTTTTTTTTAATTTACACAACATATCTTATTTGGTGCTTTTATTAATTGCAAATTGCAAGCATAATCTATACTGGTATTCTTTAGCTAATCCTGTTTTTTCAGGACGTTCATATTTCGAGGATGGTGATGCATGATTACAATGATTTTAATGCAATATCTCTAAATATTTTCTTATTTTAGGGAGTTTGAAGTAGTTTATAACCAAAATTCTATAGGTCATGCAACATTGATAAGTATTGAAGTTGAATAGTATAACTAGGATTTTTTTTTTTTCATTTCTACTTTCATATTCTTAAATGTTGAATATAGTAAATTGATAAGATTTTTTTGGAGGCCTTTGATTCTCTTTTCTCTATTTTGATTTATTTTTTTTCCAAATCATAGAAATAATTATATTTGGATTGACCAACCAACGAGATTTATTAAGAGAGTGGTAGATTGTGTAAATATTGAAGTTGAGATGTTAAACATAGAAGTCCTAGTGTTTTGAGTGCTATGCATGTAAATTTATCCAATATTTTATTTGTTCAATTTCACTGTAATTGCCACATAGTCTCCTGACTCAACACTCACAACAACGGAGCATCCCACTCCAACACCAGTCATTCCAAAACACAGTCGCGGAGCCAAGGGCATCAAGCCTCCGCAATCTCCTACCCTGAAAAGCATTTGAAAGTGTCTTGGGTCATTCTTTGGAAGACCGAGTACGTAGATGGAGGAGTCTTAACACGAGATCATTTAGCTCTTATGCAGGGAGTGACAACCGCAGCCCAATGGAGCTTACTTACCACAAGTTTCAGCATTCAACGGGAAATACTCCACTCACCGTGTTCTCAATCTTATTACTTTATGATGTGGCAAATGCCCAATTATAAACACAAAAATAAATGTAATTTTTATTAAAAAAAAATCATGTGTATACAATATAGTACTTATATGTTTATATATAAACTTTTATATTTACATTTATAATTCATGATAACTTTCAAGCTTATGCATTGAAAATGTATTTTATCTTTAAAATTTTAGCAATAGCGATATTTTTTATGCCATGTTCAAGATTTAAATGTTATGCATGTGAGTACATAATTAATGTGAGATATGTGTAAATGCCCCTTTAATATTAAATTAATATAAATAAAATAATTTTTTTAATAATAAATCGGAAAATATGGACCTTGAGCGCTGACTTTAAAAGATGAGGCCTAGATATGTGGCATTGGTAGGATATGGAAAGCCCATCATAGCACTTTGTGGATCAAGCCATTTTATTTCTGTGAGTGTCTTGAATTTAGGATTTTCTTGGGGCAATTTTTTTTATGTAACAATAGAAAATAATATTTATTTCATGGAAAAACTAAATAAATTGGTTATTCTTTTTTATTTACTTTATTAATTATATATGTAGCAAAAATAGCATTTTAAATTGGCTTAATAAAACCAAACTATTTATTTATTTATTTTTATTTAAATTCAATAAATAATTATATGCAATAATAATTATTTAAATAACTAAATGAATTTATTCTTATTTAAAATAAGTATATTATTAACTGAGATTATTATTAAATTATAAATAAAATTTAAAGGATATTGTACCATCATATTAATTAAAGAGCACCAAATTACTATAATTTATTCCTTAAGTGATCAACTATTTATAAAGTTGCGAGCTAATTAAAGGGGCATGGGCCCATGAGCGAACTTTTAACTTTTAAAAAGCCCATCCTTATGGACTTTAGGGCATTAATTTAAAATATTATCCACTAATTTAATATTAATAACATCATGACATCACTGATGACCGGTTTGCTTTCGTCATCAGCTACAATGGATAAGATTCTGATTATTTATTTATTATTATTATATATATTAGAATTAGATATAAAATTTAAAACATATATTAACGAAATAAAATATTCTCTACGAAATGGAGCGAATATTTTCTGGGTCCATTTGGGGCAATTTATTTGGCGCGGTGACGTTTTGAAAACGCACCTAATCTGTTTGGGGAACCTGCGTTTTGACAGCTTGTATGTTTTCAAAACGCTGAACACAGTGTTTTCACACTACACATGTCTAAGTGTGGTGTCAGCTTTCTAGCTGCGGTCTAACTTTCCCAAAAAAAATAAAAATTTATAGTACTCACCACACCTAGCTTATCGACGATTATTTTTAATCAGCTTATCAGTAAATTATTTAATAAGCTGCAGCTGTCCCAAACAAACCTTCTATCATTCGAGTCTAGAAAATTTATATGTAAACTCTATGTATAATAATATTGTATACAATATATAATATACAATATTATTATTCATTACATTTTAGGGATAATTACATTCAGACCACAAGATATATTGATATTTATAAATTAATCACTTAGGTGATTTTTTTTTTAACTATCGAATTGATGTATTTACGTGTGTCACGATCAAACTGTAAATAATTTGATAAAAATGGAAGATATGGGCTAGAATTTTACCATAAATTTTGATATTTGAGAGAGGATTTGAAAAATGGATTAAGAAGGATGGTTGATTTGTAAATAGCAAGTTTTGGGTGGTCTTTATTTGATTGCCCCAACATTTTAATGCATGCAATTTGCCCCCGTAATAATTTATCCTCAGCTGGCAAGTCCTTCGAGAACAGTTGAATGAGAATGGCTCGCATTGAATATTCCCAACGTTCCAGATTCTTCTAGATGAAGCTTTGTGTTTTTTTTTTTTTTTCTTTTTTCTTTTTTTCATTTACATACTAATATGTTATTTACATATTAACCCTTTCATTTTGACACATGTCCGACGTCTTCGATATCACATCAATTAAAAAAATATTCATCAACAATGAATTTTGAGTAACTACATCGATCTCCAAATAAATTTTAGATAAGAAATATTCAAATTTTAATTAAAAGTCATTCAAACTTCTAATTTCAACAAATTTAAAATTAAACAGACCAATTTGACGAGAGAGACCGAACGATGCTAAAAATGGTCAAATTTGAGTCAGATCAAGCTTAAATTAAGACATTAAACCACCTTTGGAAGCTTCATGGGCATTATTGGAAGATAAGACGAATTTCAAATATGGCGTGCTTATAGTCAAATCAAGCGTATCAATAATGTG
>NW_018227279.1:0-776 GCF_001263595.1 Phalaenopsis equestris
AGTCAGAGGTGCATTATGGGGAAGCAGAAGAAGATTCATTTCCTGAAAAGTGGTAGAACGTCAAATGCAGTAAAACCGGACCTTATACAGACAAATGATGGAGAACCACAGTTCTATGAAAAAATCTTGCAAGATAAGAATTCGAGCAAGTGAGAGCTGACCAAGAAGGAGGAGACGAGTTCACTGTCAGGGAATCAGACTTGGAAGTTGGTAGAACTTCCACCAAGGAAGAAGACATTGCACAACAAGTGGGTGTACCGGGTGAAGACTGTGTTTGGTGACAGTAAGGGGTACAAGGCTGGACTTGTTGAAAAGAGCTTTCAGCAGGGGCAGGATATTGCTCATGCAGTGGAAGTTGTAAGCAAATACAAAAGTAACCCAGGAAAGAGCTTGGTGGTACGAGGCTACTTTGATGGTGATATGTCAACAGAGAGACTTACTCATGAGAAGCTGAAGTTGTGCTCAACTTCAGCTGGTCTTCTGGCATGAAGACAGGGGCTTCGAGTTGCAGAGGTGGAGGATATCATGTTTGAGAAAAATTCCGGTCTAGCTAGTAGATGATGCAGCTAGTAGGTGATACATTCAGTGTCTTAGTCTCAAAGTGGGAGAATTGTTGGGTAATGTGGCGACCCGGTCCACCGATTTTAATTAGTTTCTTAATTAAGTATCTCATCTACCGCTCACCTACCACCGCTCACCTACCTCCCACCTATCGCTCTCATAGTTTTTAAAAATAGTCTATTTTGGTTTAAAGGAAATGCAAGTCAAGCAAAGCC
>NW_018227280.1:0-4310 GCF_001263595.1 Phalaenopsis equestris
GTGCACTCAAATTTGAGGTGGAAAAATTGACTCTTTTTACATTTTTAATTTTTCAGAGCCCTCTTCCAATAGTCAAATAGGAAATAATCACATCTAGCTCCATCTCAATAAGACTATAGTTCACATAAAAACAGAAAGTATCAGGTAGTAGATGGTAAAACATATTGATTACCTCTAGTGAAAAAGGTACCAATTTTCGTCTAACCATGACTCGATCATCTTCAACATTGGGAAGGTTAGCATAGAACTCTCTAACTAAAGAAATAACAGCCACAACGAAAAAAAAGCAACAGTCACAACGGAAAAATAGCAGAATCATTCCCATTTCAGCGAACGATCAGATCTTCTACGGATCCACCTGAATTCTTGAAACATCACTCCTGGATAAGTTTTCGTGATTGTAGAGCGTCACTGTACCTATCTTGAGCTTTCAAACTCACAAATTCCTTTACTCCTCTTCATTCTTGGGCTCAAATCAAAATGGATTTTTCCTTTACTCCTCTTCATTCTTGGTGACATTCTACAAATTTCATAAAATTCCACAATAACATAAAAAATCAAGTCTAATCTACTAAACTCAACTTCTATAAGCATAAACTACACTTTTTATGCAACTTCCATAGATTTTTTCTCATTCTTCACCATGAATAGTGATTTTCACGTTCTTCTAAATGTACTTAAAATACATGGTAAAAATCCAAAATTTTTACGTAGAAGTGAAGCTCTTACCTAAAAAAATCGAAATCTAGCAGATTTTTCTCAATTCCGCTAAGAAATCTCCACAAAATGGTTTGCCCTAGACTTCAAAATCATGAACTCGAGAGGTTGAAGGTGACGGTGAGAGTAAAAATGGCAAATTTTTGGGTTATAAAAAAAGTTAAGATGAAAATTTTTGGGGTTATTTTTCACTTTTAATCGTTCGCGAACTAGTTTTCGTGAACCGGCGCTTAAGCATGGATTAGTGACGCTTAGGGGCCTACCTCTCGGGTTACATCACGCATAAGTATGAGAATGCGGTGCTTGGGCGCCAGTGCATGATTTTGGATATTTTTGAACTTAAGTAATATGCACTTTAAGCCTAAGTATATCACCCCTAAATGGTCTCATAACACTTAAATGACTATTTTGCTCTCCCTTAACTCTCCTTTTCTCAGCATTCTCTAATATAAATCATTCAATTTGAGGCTAAAAAAACACAAATTCTTACACAAATAAACATAAACATTCATTCACGAACGAATATAAATACATATAACACTTAATTATCACTCCAAATAATCTCAGATGAGAAAATCTTTCTAAATACAAATACTAAATAAACTAACATAAACTCCAAAAAAATTATTTAACACTTAACACATTAAACAATGACTCCTAACAAACAAACTTTAACATAGAAATTAATTCCACTCTTCATTTGTTGGGACAAATTCCAGTCTTTCATTAGTCTCTCCTGGGGCAATCAAAATATAAAGTTGATAGAAGTTGATAAAACGGATGTTGGTGACGAGCTCTGATACTATCTTCTTCTATCCATTTCTGTTTAAGATACATCTTCTTATCCGTTTCCTCTATATAACTAGTATGGCTAAATTGTATTTTCAATTGCCATCGAATATGCTATAGATGGGCATGAATCTCAATTACCTTTGTCTTCAGTAAAGCCATGATAGTCTTAATTTCATTGTTCTTTTATGATATTCTTTCAATAGTAACGGCTAAGAAACTGTTATACATCTCTTGTTCACTTTGACTAATGAATCTCTTCCTCATGGTCTCTTCCTTATTCTTTGAATCCATCTCCCATGAAGACATCTTCTCAAAATCTCTCTCTCTCTCTTTGTTAGACTTTAGGGCTGAAAATAATCTGAGGTAAAATTCCTTCACAAAACCCTTATATTTATAAGCCTAAATCCCTCTAGTAACTCCTAGACACGTCCTACAACTTCCTTGACATGTTTTAGTTAACCAATTAGAGGTTAAACCTTCTAGTATCTGAATTCCGCGCATGGCTTTTAGCTCCCACGCTTAAGCGCCAAATATTGGCGCTTAAATGCCAGTGCTTAATTTTGCACCAATCAACTTAACGTCTAAATTCTCATTTTAGCACTTATAGATCACTAAATAAAGTCTTAAAATCAATACTGACACATAATAGTCTAAAAAATACTACCCCAAATTTTCTTAACCATAAAGCGTTTGATATAACGTCGTCAGCCAGACGTAACCAGTGCTTATTCTTGTTTACCCAACATCGTTCAATCATTAAATTTATGTTGATCCCCTACTAAATAAGGTTTTAGTCTATGCCCATTCACTTTAAACACTTTCTCAGTTTTAGAGTCTTTAATATCCACAACATTGTAAGGATAAACTTTTATCATAACAAATGGGCCCATCCACATGAACTTAAGTTTTCCTGAAAATAATCTTAACCTTGCATTATATAGCAAAACTTGTTGCCCTGACTAAAAATTTTTAATAAGAATCTATCGATCATGCCACATCTTCATCTTTTCTTTGTAAATTTTAGCACTCTCGTAAGATTCTTTCCTTATCTCTTCAAGTTCATTTAATTGAAATAATCTTTTTTGAACAACATCTTTCGGATTATAATTGAACTCTTTTATCGCCCAATATGCTTTATGCTCAACTTCAACTGATAAGTGACAAGCTTTCTCGAATATTAGCGGTATGGTGACATTTCTATAGGAGTTCTGTATGCAGTCCTATAAGCCCACAAAGCATAGTCAAGTTTGACTGACCAATCCATTTTTGTTGGATTCACAAGTTTTTCCATAATTCTTTTAATTTTTTAATTGGATAAATTCAACCAAACCACTTGTCTAAGCATGATAAGTAGTAGCAATTCTAAAGTTTATATGATATTTTTTTAATAATTTCTCCATTATGGCACTTCTGAAATGACTTCCCCCATTAGTTATGATAACTCTCGGCATCCTAAATCTACAAAATATGTTCATTTTCAAAAATTTTACAAGATCCCCTCTAGGTAAAACAACAACTTCTATCCATTTAGATACATAGTCCACAACTAACAGTATATATAAATTTATGAAAGATGGTATAAATGGTACCATGAAATATAATCTCCAAACATAAAATATTTTAACTTCCAACATATTTTTCTTCTAGAAATATTTTCTGCTCGTTGACATCTATCATAAGTTCTAATATAAGCATTAACATCTTTAAAGATAGTAGGAAAATAGAATCTAGATTACGAAATTTTGAATGATCTTTTATCAACACTAAAATGTCCCCAAAAATTATAATTATGACATCTTCGGATAATTTCATTAGTCTCTTCTAAAGGTACACATATTAAAAAAATAAGATCCTTTCCTTGTTTATATAAAAATGGATCATCCCAAAAATAAGTATTAGCTTCAGAAATAAATTTCCTCTTATGTTGGTATGTCATTCCATTGGGCATAATATTACTAACAAGAAAGTTCACAATGTCGGCATACCACGAAACACACCACTTGTTATTATTGAACAGTTTTTCATCTAAAAAATGTTCATTAATTTCTTTTTTGAAAATAGAGTGGTTTTTCTAACTCAAGCCTGGACAAATGATCAACAATTTGATTTTTAGTTCCCTTCCTATCTACTATTTCAAAGTCAAATTCTTGAAAAGAGGAATCCATCTTATTAGTCTAGGTTTAGCATCCTTCTTTTTCATTAAGTACTTAATAGAAGAATGATCGATATGCACTACTCAATGAGTCCCAATTAAATATGATCTAAATTTATCAAAGGCATATACTATTGGAAAGGGTTACTATAATCAATGCATATTCGCCGCTCTGTTACTTATTTAGTAGGTATTAACTCATTATGTTCATTCACAGTCACAGTTACTCCTCCTTTCTTAGGAACGCGGTGAATTGGACTAACCCATGCACTATCTAAAATAGGGTAGATAATTCTAGCATATAACCACTTTAAAATTTCTTTCTTTACTACTTCTTTCATACAAGAATTCAATCTCCTTTGAGGATCAGCCCTGAGTTTGCAGTTCTCTTCCATATGAATTCTATGCATACAAATTGAAGGACTGATTCATTTAATATCAGCAATTGTCCATCCAAAAGGATTTCTTAAAATTTTTCAGAATTTTCAACAACCTTTCTTCTTCTTCCGTAGTTAACTGTGAGGAAATTATAACTGATAAAGTAGAAGAATCTCCTAAAAAGGCATATTTTAAATGATCAGGAAGTAACTTCAACTAAGGTTCTGGAGGTTTTTCTATTGATGGACAAAATGATTTATCTTTTTCTATC
>NW_018227280.1:10490-10931 GCF_001263595.1 Phalaenopsis equestris
GGGGAAATGGATTGGGATGTGCTAAGGGTCCCTCAGGGAAGCTCTCAGGGGGGTTAGAAAGGCCTTGGTGAAAAAATTTTTACCACACCTCTCCATGGCCGTGAGGGGTAGATTTTATAGAAATTGGCCAATGGGGAGCTTAGCTGGCCAATTGAGAGCTTAGCCCCACTGCTTAGGTGTCAAGCAGAGGGGTCCTCAGCTCAATTTGAGCTGAGGTGGCCTCTTGGCATGAATTTGGGTTTTAACCATGTGGGGGCTCACGGTTTTGGGCTTTAGCTTGGGTTAAGGTGGTTAACCAAGGCTTGGACCATGGGCTAAGCTTATGATGCTCAGTAAAAATGGCACCATAGGGTATGAACATGTCTTAGGGCAAGTACATTGATTTAACCTTCTTATTATCTCTTTAAAAGCTTTTTTTTCAAAAATTTACCCAGGATAAAT
>NW_018227280.1:12271-22743 GCF_001263595.1 Phalaenopsis equestris
CTTTGAATTTCTAATGGTGGGGTACCTCTTCTAATTTTCTAAGACTAGTCAATAGGAAAGTCCTATGGCTAGACCTAGGCTACTAAAGAAGTTTTCTAGACCTCAACCAAAAATGAGGTCAACAGTATACTTGCGTTGAATATGAATATTAATTTATTATATTTAATTAAATTTTAAATAATCTATCGCAACAAAAAAGTTGGATCAATATGCACCTCTAGAAAATCAATCCAAATACAATGCTTTTGTGAAAATAACCACTTTGGTGCCTACGCACTGTCTTCTCTGTGTTCTTGTGCTTAGCCGCTAGTGGCTCCTAGGTGCCAGTTCATTTTTTTGAAAATGCCACTTTTGACTCCAAATTTTGTGTTTTTTACATCCTTTAAGCACCAAATGTCTAGACTTAGTATACCTACAATAAAACATGAAAAATATCTTTCTTTAAAGTGTAATATCACTAAATTTCTGCCTGAAATACATATGAAATTTTGAATGCTTTTTTGGTATATCAATAGGTCTCTTGGAAGTTTGTTAGCTCCATTAAGAGAGTCTCCATGTCTGTTCAGAGGACTACTAACATGATCACATGCTTCTGGAGAAGGATTATCATTCTTCTGTTAGTTTTTGTTTTGGCCAACTCCCTGTTCAAGGAAGCTTCTAAAGAAAAAATGTTAGATATCACTTCCAACCAGTGAGATAGCATCATTGGTGATTATTGTTATTCAGTAGTTTCCATCTCAATGTTGTCATCAAGATAACCGGATGCACCTTCATTTTGGTTTAGTGCTGAAGGCCCCTCGACCACCTCTAGAACATAAAAAGAGTCAGGTCTCATCATTGATGAATTAGTAATATTCACAATCTCATCTATAAGAATAGTCAAATGTCAAAAAATAGTAAAAAACTTATTCCATTAAAGAAGATTGAGTTTCCCCATACCCTTTATCTAATCAAATTTAAACAATCAAAAAGATGAAGGGCGCTCACAAGAAAAGACTGAATGATCACCTAGCTGGTCTCACTGTCTGATGGAAAGGTAGTTAGATCCCCACATAGTGAGACTTTGTCGGCACAATTTTTAGAGGGGTCCTGTGGAAGCTGTCGGTTGCCAGAATTGAAATCTCGTTGTCCGCTTCGTAGGGATATTTTAATTTACACATACATTTAATTATAGAGAAAATAATAAAATCAAACTGATCCCATATCTTTCATAGTTTAAATGAGAGAGCGCCACACCTTAAGCTATGTATCCATCTGAAAAGATAGACACATGGCTTGACAATGAGACTCGATCAAATAAACTAAGAAATGTATAACATCTGTTTGGTTTACGAAACCATTTTATGATAAGCTGACAAGTTCCCCTATTTAATTTAAAAAATTAAATAGGGTTTATATTAAGATGGGTTTTTGTTGAAAATGGTCGTGCTGCCCACAATTCTAGCTTCAAGCTCCTCGTCGTGGCGAGTTTAAGTTTAGAAGTGTCAAATTGTAAAGATTAAGAAAAGTATCAAGTTTAGAGACAAACTTTTAATGTGTCAGGTCATGATGTCAAATTAAATATTTCCTAAGATTATGGTTATTTAAATATTACAAAGGCCTAAAGAAAAAGTCCAGGATTTATGTCGCACTAAGTGGACAACCTCGAAGTCCTCTGGCTCGGTTACTTAGTTCTAAGGAATGGTTTTGCTGGTGTAGACATGTTTTGTTGTTGAAGATGGTCGTGTTCCCCAATATTCTAGCTTCAAGCTCCTCGTCGTGGCGAGTTTAAGTTTAGAAGTGTCAAATTGTAAAGATTGAGAGAAGTATCAAGTTTAGAGGTCAAGCTTTTTAATGTGTCAGATCATGATGTCAAATCAAATGTTTCCTAAGGTTCTGGTTATTTAAATACTATGGGGAAAGCAGATTAGAACGACACTGGTTAGGATCTCATGGTTCCCTCGTTCTGGTATCACTATTTTATTTTGAATTTACTTAGCTTAAAAGATTTGTGAAACCCATTTAAACCGGGGAGATCTCGTTAGTAACCACGGGTTACCTCTTACGGGAGACTCTTGTAAATTCAAAATGACATTTTAAGTTTAGTGAAATTTCAACGGATTTATGGTTACCTATGAAACAATTTGTTTTAGGTTTTTAAAATGTTGATTATATTTTTTGAAAACTTTTTTTGCTTTTTGCATGAAAAGTAGAATACACATCCAAGCAGTTATGATATTTGCATAAAGTGAAATGACAAATATTAAATAACACTACAAAAGCATACCTGTCATCTTCTCGGCATTATTGCTGAAAGATTAGCTTCTGCTTATATAATTTTACAGAAATTTTAATAAATTGCAAGAGTAGATGAAGGGGTATCTAACAGACTCCGAACTATGATTTATTGAGTCCCGAATGATCCTGATCGAATGATCCTAATGGATGATTTTAAAACAAAATATAGCAAGTTCAATTTATTTTTCAAAATATCCAAGAGATTTCAAATTATTCAGGGGATGAACCCAAACTGCTTTGAAGATCTCTTGAAATATCCGAGTTTATTATGAACTTATCATATTTTTCCTTTAATCATCCTAAGCTAAATTAAAATTACTCCACTACTCGGTGAACTTTGGCATTTTAATCATCCCGAGGATAGGATCGTCAATTAATCAGCTGATATTTCACTTAAAAGTTATGTAGACGAATGTCCCTGAGGCAAGTTTTAGTCATTAAAGATCTGATACCCACCATTAAGGTTGGGCTTGATAATGTTCATCATCAACCATGTTATCCTCTAAATCTCATCAAATGAATTAAATGTGAAGCCTAGATCACTACCAAGCCCTTTGATAAATCTAATGGGAGAAAGATTAGCAAATGTTAGAATTTTAGTTTAGGTGATATGGATTCTTATTAAAATAAGTCAAATCATCATTAATTGTGGACTTAATCATAAGTGAAACATCATCCCTTAGTTTAAGCCCTTCACTTGAGAATGATTTGATTTTGATCAACTTCAAAGTTCTGATAATTTAAAATGTTGTAATTTTATTCTTATCATGAGAAGGTGGCAAGTTGGTCTCTACCTTTTTACCCATTATGTTTCAATCATCCAAACATATTCATTAAGATCAAAATTGCCCATTTTTCCTATGGTTAATCCTAAATTTTGATTAGGGCACAAAAGACTAAAATGACCACGTTACCCTTGGGGCTCTTCACCTCATAACTTACGAAGCATAATTCAGGTGACTTAAGAGATTTTAGAATACCCTATCGATATAGTAATTAAAACATCAGAGGAGAAAAATGTGGTTTTTCATATTCATATTTAATTTAAATAATTATTTTAACTTAGAAAATAGGATTTTCAAAGTTAATTTATTTAAGCAATCAAAATAAATTTCTTGGTTTATGAGAATAAATTATTAGAGGTTCCCTTAGGTCAGAGAAAACACTTAGGTAAAATGCTATGAATTTTTTGGAATTAAATTTTAATCATTATTTTATAATTATTTAATGATTTTCATGTTTTAATTTGAATGGAACATATGTTTTATTTACAAAAATTATTTCTTTATTTTTAGTAAACCTCTCTGAGTCCAAAGAACTTAGAGAAATAAATTTTATATTTCAATGATTTTTAATTTATTTATTATAATTATTTTAATGAGAAAAATTAAGGAAAATTCATTTTAAGGCCTTTAAAAAAATTATACTTAACTTAGAAAAATTATAAAAAATATTTTAATGAGTTCTATGTGATCAGAAAACTATTAGGAACATTTTTAAATATTTTTATTTTTTTAAAATTTTATAACTATTTTTAATCATTTTTAATTCAAAAATAAAGCTCAAAAATCATATATTTTATCAAAAATTACTTTTATTTTTCTAAGTGTTCCGGATCAGAAGGGACTCAGAAAATCACTCTTCATAATTTTCCTAATTGTATTTAATTTAATATAATTATTTTTGTGCAAAAACACAATGTTTCTTAGAAAAGAAACTTTAGTGTTTGAACTTAATCAATTAATTTTCAAGTTTTTACAGTGGGTTAATATGATTTTTATGCACAATGTGGAGTTGATTTTGTTGATTTTTTATTTATATTTAATTTAAATAAAATAATACAAGATAGATAATCAAATGTAGAAATTTATAGAATTATTCAAACCCTCGTAATATTTTTCCTAAACTTCTCTGACCACAGGAAACCTACTAAAATTTATCCCATAATTTTCTAAGTGATATTTTAATTTATATAATTATTTTAAGCCAAAATAGCAATCTTAGCTTGAAAATTTGGGTTAGAAGCACAGAGATGTCCTATGCCCTTAGAAAAATCAGAGAATATAGCCCCTATCATAAGAAAAAAATCCTCAAATATTCAAGCCATGGTGAGCAATTCTTGATCATAATGAATTGAAATACCACAGAAGGTATTTAATTCATTAAAAATCAAAGAGTTATCAAAAAAATTTATTTTGGTCCACATTATTCTTCTATGTTCACTGAACAAGAGGGTATTTTTAATTTTTTTTTTATACTTATTATATGAAAAGATATGTATTTTTGAAGTTCTTGTCATTTAAATAAATAATAAAATCTTGATTTTTCTATTTATCCACTATGTCGCCACGTCATCCTACGGCATGTCAAGCTTTACATGTAGCGCTCCGTCATTCGACCCCGCCAGCCACCTCAGCACCACGTGTCCCACGGTTGGCATATCATCTCCTCATCCGATTCATCATGAACATCCATGAAATAAACACACGATCGAACAGCTCTTCGTCATCGTGCCCAAGTGTTCAAGCCTGAGAACCGATCACACTAAAACCTTAAAGTTCTTTGTCTAAACTCAACTAAATCTCATGGGGTTTGTTTCTAAACCATCATCTACTCAAGATGCGTCTATCCATACAGTTAATAAAGCATGAAATCAAGCCATTACTCATGAAGAATCAAAATAAGCTCGGTTTAGGGTTGAGGCTCAATACTTTTATCTGAGAGGGGAGGCCTCAATCAGATAATTGTGGCAGCTTTGATTGAGTCCAACAAACCTCCAGATTAAGTCCTAGGCCCTGGTGAATTGTCTAGCTATGAGTTCGATCAAGCACAATTTCGTGTTGATCCAATTCTATGCTAGGGGCTCTCTGTGATGAGGCTTTTGTATGGAATTAACTCCTCTCACTTTGGAGATGGTGTGGGCATAGTTAATTGAACTTTTGAAGATTATGGAGGTGTGGGGAAATTTGTTCTGGTTTTGGGGAAAATTTCAATGAAAAAATTGGCTCTATGGGGTGGCTGTGAGTGGCTGAGAGCAAGGTTATTGAACTTAAGAAGGTTTGGAGAGGCTCTGGTGAGATTTTGGCAGAGTTTCTCCAAGGTTTCAAGCACTCTCTTCTTTGGCTGTAGAGAGGTCAATTTAAAGCCATGGCTGTTTGGTGAAACTTTGAGGGGTTTGATGGGTGCTAAAGCTTGCTGAGGTGGAGAGAAGAACGACACAAGCATCCATTTGGAGTGAGCCAAGTCAAGGAGTTCAAATTTTGGGTTATGGCCATTTGGGCTACTTTGACGTTACTATTTATGGCTATTGATCTGATGTGATGGGGTGGTTGGCCAGGGTTCAGTCATTTCTTAGCTCTGCGAGGTCAGGGGGGTTTCTAATTATGATTAACTCCCAAGAGTAAGCATTGATGGCAAAGATATTTCAAGTTTAGACCAAATATAGGTGAAATCCATTAAATTAGGGGACCATTGGTCCATAGCTCCTCTAGCATGGGCTAGATGAGTCTAGCCTGGTCACTAGGGCCTAGAGGTTGGCCTTGATCAATTTGGCATGGCTTGGTCAATTTTGGTGCATAGGTTCAGTTTGGGTCAAATTGGCTTGAAGTTTGTTTGGGTTAGGCTAGCCATGAAATTGGACTCAACTGATTAAGAAACATGGTGCAGATGATTGTCATAAAGAGTTTAGAAAAGATTTGGAGTAATTTTGAATTTATTTGATGAGTCAATTTGAAGGATAGTGAGCATTTGATCAATTTGAGGATGTTGGGTTGGACTTGGGTTTAGGTTAGGCTAGTGGGTGGCCAAGACCAAGTCAAAATTGAGAGTTCACAATGGTCTAGAGGGATGTTTTGAAGAGTTCTCAACATTAATTGAGTGTCAAATTTAGGGTTTGGGTATTTAATTTGGTGACATGGCTAAATTGAGGTAAAATTGGGGGTTTGGTCCAAGTTGGTTTTGAGTAAAGTTGGGACTTGTCCAAGGAAAATTGAAGGTTCAATTTGGTATGCGGAAGTGTTTTGAAGAGTTTATGATGCAAAATGGAGGCAATTGGTAGATTTGAGTTTCAATTGGGTGAGATTTTGATTTTGGGTGAAATTGGGCTTTTTGACTCGGGCTAAAATTGGGTTCCAATGATCAATTGGGCTTAGATTTGATTTGAATTGAGTTTGGTCATGATGAATTTTGTGTTGAAAATTGAAATTGGGGGAAAATTGGATCAAATTGATGGAGATTTGAGAGGTTTTTAAAGGTAATTTGAGGTTTTTTATAAAAATGGGTCAAATTGGTCAAATTGAGTTCAATTGAAGGGTCCAAATTAGTTTTGGGGACATTTTGGAATGATTTTGAAGGTTTTGGAGAAGTTTGGGCCACCAAGGGTATTTTGGTAATTTTGAAAATTTGAGGAGTATTTTGGTAATTTTGGGAGGTTTTGGGCAATTTGGGTCGTTTCAAATGGTTTGAGATGATTTTTGAAATTTAGGTATTTTGAATGAAATTAGGAATTTTGGATTTTTCATGGGCAATTTGGTAAATTGGGTAGATTTGGGGGCAAAAGGCTAAGTTTGGTATTTTGATGAAAGTGAGATGCCAACCACCCTATTTGGCCAACCACCGTATTTGAGCTATGGGCCAATGGGATCCTCTACTTTAGGTCCTCCATGTACTGGTCTTAGCTAGACCCTAGCCTAGGGCTGGTGGGTCTAGGGGACCATCAACATGAGCCTCCGAAAGAGTTAAGGGGTTAAAGCTTGGTAGGCCTAGGCTTAAGGTAGTGAGTGGAAGTGAAATGTACACGTGTGTGAGTGAGAGCAACCAACACCACAGCACCAGAGGGTTAACTTTAAGACCAAGAAATCCTATGGGAACTTTCCTTCAGCTCCCCTATACTGACCCCACCTACTAGTGCTAGAGGTTATGACCAATATGTGGGACTTCAAGTTGAGCAGAGAAGAGTTTAGAATTTCTAATAGTGAGGGTTCATTCCTAGTCCTCTAGGAATAGTCATTAGGAAAGTCCAATGGCTAGACCCTAAGCTACTAAAGAGGAAAAACTAGACCTCAACCAAAAGTGAGGTCAACAAATTTAGATCTTCGTGAGCATCTAGAAAAGTTTTTTAAGCTGACTGTTCATGAATAGGTATAGGGTCAAGAAACAACACACAAGAAGAGCACATGTCCACCCTGCTGTCCATCTCATGGTGGAGCACATTGAGTCACACGGGTGTGTCGCATCCTTTGAATCCTTTACCTATGTTTTAATGGACCGCTTGTTTGGTCAGCTTTTCTCCTTCTAATTGGCTCCCTCCCTCTGGATTCTTTATGTCGACCACCACCTTTATCTCTTTGGCTTCTTTGCCACTATGTTCTTTCATCTTTGCCACAGGCCCACTACGATTTGGTTTCCTTTTCTCCTTTACATCCTTAGAAGGGAGAAATTTTCTAGTTAAAATTTGATAGGACTTCCTCATAGCCACTTCATTCATCACCTCAACAAAAAGCCTTCTTGCACTCGTCATAAATATCTTTCTTAATTGACTGAAAGACAGAAAGTTGAGAAAAGTGATGTAAGAAACTAATCACATGTTATTTAGGAGGAATGCGGGCACTGAAATATTGGTAGTCCAATTATTAAAAATACTTATTGCACTTCAAATAAGTTAACTTTTCAGCATTTAATTTTCTTACTCTTATCGCAACAATCTCTTTCCATGAGTAACAAAATCGAAAAATTAAATATATACATAAGAAATATGCATGTACAAATCTTGAGGAAATCCAACGGGTCTCACTTACAAACATTAAACGACAGTGTATTGATATAATCAAAAGCCAAAATCATCAAGTGTGTTTCTTCAATAGAAAATTTAAGTAAACAAAAAAGAAGCACAACCGAATGAAGAAATAGAAAGAGCCCAATCCAAGGAACAGTCGTCCATGATCAGATTCCTTAGTTAATCCTGGAACTCCTCATAAAATTGACAAAAGACCTCTAACAGAAATCTTTTCTGACCCTTTGAGAATGCTCCGTGTATAAGGAAAGTTTCTTGTTAAATTATAGTGGTGCACCTTTTGTCAACGACCAAATTCATTGTAACGATAGATGGTCTCTTCTCAGAATTCACTCCTCAGAGAGCAAACCAACAACCTTTTGGCCAACCAAATGTTTGTAGATCAACCAAAGGCTTCACAGAGCGATAAGGTTATCAGGTCATCAGATGCCCCCATTTCAAGCAGTTTTGAATAGCAAATGGTGCTAAAGTCGGTTTTGAGTACAAAAGAGTGTTGAAGTCGGTTACAATATGAAAATGTGTCATAATACCTTACAATGACCCTATTAAAATAGAGACAAACATAAATTTTTACATGGGGTTCCCCTCAATCTATGAATAGGGGGTAATTTCTACAAAGAAGGACTATTGATTTACTCTATTACAATTATTGTTGTGCACCATCTTTCTCTTTCGTTGTTTCTATCGTTCGTCTTACACTATATGTCTTGGGTATGATTTACAAGACATACCTAGATTCAAGAGTTTGTGTAAAAGATTTTAATTAAACATTGATTAGTTTAATATTATGATTGAAATAAGTTATTAAATTAAATGTAGTTAAATTAAATAATGTATACTTATGTATAATTAATTATTAATAAAAATAATTAATTATTAACAAACAAGTTAATAAACTAATTAGTTGTTAAGCAACAATTTAAGATTAATTAATTATTAATTTCAATAATTTATATATAATAATTTAAATTTTAAAATGTATTTTATGCTTGAATTAATTATTAAATTATTACATATAAATTTATTTAATTTATATTTATTTGATAATAGAATAATTAATTTTTAATTTTTAATTTTTAATTTTTAATCAAATAATTTAATAAAATTAACTGGAATGAAAATAAATTAAAATCATAAACCTATCTCCCATTCCCCCTGTTTCCACCCAAAATCATCGAAAAACATCGGTTTTGTGATTGAACCCTCGCGATACATTCACGATTACAGCAAACCGGGCAGATAGCTCCAATATTTCTTCTTCTTTAGTTCTGCTCCAACCTAAAATCATAGAGAAAGGTAACCTCCATTTTACTATTCGCAGGAAGCGCTCGTCCCGAAGTTAAATTGCAGCTCAAAGTTAGATCCTCCAATTACAAATTTAACAAATTTTGAATTTACCGATGAAGTCTGCAAAAACTCGAATTTAAGGACAAGATCGACGAAATCTAGATTTACAGCATTCCACCATCCACGTATTTTTAACCAAAAACATCGTCTGGAATGCTTGGTAAATATGGCATAATTGGTAAATATTAATGTTTCAACACCATGTAAATGACAATAAATTGACTAAGTTTTTTATTTATTAATATTATGTTTTTTAAAAATTGGTTTTTGCATGTATAGCGCACAACTTTTTAAAAAGTACAATATAAAGTGCCATATAAATATGAGTTTTGATGTAAGAAAAAAAATAATGTCAAAATAAAAAATAAATAAAATATACGCCGATCAAATCGGATCCTAAGCTGCCGTGAAGCCGATCTCCGCAGGAACCACTCCCACTCTCCATAATGTTCTCTATAAAAGCCAGTCTCGCTTTCATTTACTCCGTAAGTCTTCAGCTAAAAAACTGAGAGCGAGTGAGAGAGAGAGAGAGAGAGAGGGAGAGAGACATCCTTATGATTAGCAAGATGCGCGGCTTTATGTTGTTGTCCATGAAGATCGTTGGAGCCTCTGCTGCAGTCTTGACATCAGCGGTGGCTCTTTGGTTTGCTACCCCGCCGGTAACCGAGTTTCTCGCCGGTGAAGGCCCTCTTTTGTACTTGCTGTTGTTGGCCACCCCACTGTTGGCGCAACCCTATACGCCCCTTCATCCTCGATTTCAGTTCAGCCAGACCAGCCCGCGCCGGTGGATTACATTTCTAAGTTTACTGAGGATACGAATTTGTTGCCAGATTTCCTCGCTCCGGCCGTTGGCCTTGGTAAGGTTACGTCGTTATCGGATTCTTTTGCCGAGACGGAGTTGGAAGAGGAATTTGTGATATCAAGGTCAAGCTGCTCTCCGAAGACGAGGGGATCAAGCGAGAATCTGCAGGAGAAATCAGCTTCGGGAGCTGGAGGAGGCGCGGCGTCTCGGCCGCCTGTCTCAGCCCGTCTCGGCCGGCGGGAGAGCACCAACGCA
>NW_018227280.1:22827-23591 GCF_001263595.1 Phalaenopsis equestris
CGGAAGAGCATCAAGGCAAGCACTGAAGGTTAGTTCTAATAATTTTATATATTCCCCTCTATTTTCTCGTTTTCCTCGGGTGATTATTTTGACTTCCTTGCAAACCGGAACAGTCGAAAATGGGCAATTTTCATTATTTTTAATTTCTGTACTGCAATTGCTAAATGAATATACGGATTTTCTTATTTCCGTAAATCATTACTCACAAATTATACCTGAATCAAAACTCCGGCTCCACGATAGTTTTGAAACAGTATTTATTTTTATTAACGGCTAATTTTAATTTTTGTTTAGTACTTACACTGTTAAAATAATTAATTTGCATTTATTTATTATATATAAATAAATCTTTCTTTAAATCTTTTTTCCCCAGTAAAGGTGATCCCAAGCCCTTATTTACTTATTTAATTCTTAAGTTGCATCATAAGTTTAAAGTTAGCATTAGCCAAGTAATGAATTATAATTATTTTCTTTTATTTCCTTGTTATGTAAACAAATGACATAAAAATCCCTAACAATGGCAAAATGGTGAATTTTTCAAGGCAAGGCTTTGGGCGTAGCGCGGCCGAGGAAGCACGAGACTTTAGAGAACACGTGGCGGACGATCACTGATGGCCGCCCGGTGCCCCTCGCTCGCCACCTGAAAAAGGCCGACACGTGGGACAATCATAGCCGCGCCATCACCGCCGTGCCACTGCAGCCGGCTCCACCGGTGATGCGGAAGGCGGAGGGCATAGCCGTCCCCCCCGGCGGCGCGCTGTCGC
>NW_018227280.1:23886-27932 GCF_001263595.1 Phalaenopsis equestris
ATATATATATAAATATATATATATATAAATATAGAGAGAGAGAGAGAGACACACACACACAAACCACATAATCCTCATTTATTTTTATATTTAATTTTTGAATTTTATAATAAATTATGTAATATTGTAATGTCATAATTACATCAATAAAATATAAAAGTTAATATTTAATTTTCTAAATTTCAGTATCAATTATCTTTAATATGATGGCAAAATTTTGAACGTTCTTCCTATAAATATTAAATTTAGATATTAAGTGTCTAAATATATGAGAATATGTGTGGTTTATTTGTAAATCCTTAAAAAGAAGTATTATCTTAAAATATAAATTCATTTGGAGAATCGATCATTTTCTTCAAGATGATTTAATGTATATCTGATATGACGATAGTGTTTGAATTCCAAGGAGTTAATATCCTAAATTATCTTCTCGTTGATTATGATTGCCATCTATCCTTTGGTGGGGCCATGGTGACGTGTGGAAATTTGAATTGTGCTTGTTTTTAGATTGATAGAGTAAATGGGATGGCGTTGGAAATTGTATGAGCTTGTTTTCTATGTCTGTCTTCTTTATATTATTTATCCAGTTGGTAGATCTTGAATGTGACACGATCGTATTTTGATTTAATTCCTTAATGTTTTAATTTGCATACTATTGAAGATAACCCCTTCATTTTATTGGCAGTAATCTGTCATAATGCTTTTATTATGCTTTACAGGATTGACCACTTAATTGCAACTGATTATAACGCCTATTTTTGAGATTGGCTTGTAATTACAGTTAATATCATATATAGAGAGTTCATCATATGTTTACTCTACCAAAAGAGTAAACCATAGTCAATTTAGTAGTCTCATTCTTTTTGACTAATTACCATGAAATCAAATGAACATTGCTGACTCCAGTTTTTCAAAATTATATTAACTCCTCTTATTGTGGAATAAGGATCATTAAAAATTTTGTTTTTGTTTCAACAATGAGATTTTATGATCTAGCTTATCATTTCATAGATGCCAATATTCATCTCTTTCGAAATCATTAGTCCCATTACAGTGAAGTTGCTATTTCATATATATTGCTACTCCAAATCTCACGGTACGCCAATTTAAGAATATCTATGTATAGAGTAGCTTATTAATTTATGACATTTGTAGATATTTTTTCTAAATCTTTATTTTTCTACTATGGCTTATGGCAAGTTGCGCCATTTGTAGATTTTTTTATAAATATTTATTTGTCGTGCCAATTGTAGATATTTTTCCAAATAATGTAATTTCTTAAATAAGTTCTCACTTTGGCAGGCCCATGTCTTGTTAGATTTTCTTGCCTGCAAGGGCCTGCTCATGCTACATTTCGTATCTCATCACAAAATGAGTGTTTGAACTTTGCAAGTGTCAATCCCTTATTAAAAAATTTAGGAATCGTTGACCCTATGTAAAGTACTTTGTTCAAGTGACAAAGTAGGTTTTGTTAAGGCCTTCAATTCTAAGTTGAAGCATAGAAAACCCCTTCTTATTTTATTGGTGCTATTTTAGTTACTAGTTTAAATGCATTTCTTTAAGAAGATTAACAATTTAAGTGATCAGAAATTCAACTAATTATAGTTAGCATAATCTTAGAAAAAATAATTCGTGCTTTCTGTACTTTGCATTAAACATCTACTGAAAAAGCTTAACATGGAAAAGTCAATTATCCATTTAAATATTTCGGCAAAATTTGTGCATCTATTTTTAGTCTATTAAAAAGTTTCTTAATATCTTTCTCTCTAATTTGTTATTTCAATTCTAGGGAACTTTATATATCTTCTACAATGCCACTCATACTCTATGTTACACCTTTTTTTTCCTATTGATTATCTTAACCCAATTGATTAGGTATGCAGTTAGGGCTATGTTTAATTCTCTGTCACATTTTTTATAAATTATTTATCAGTTAAAACCTAAATTCCTTATGATTTTAATCTTCTACAATTTGTATTGCAATTTAAAATTCATCTATTGTTACCCTATACTTCTAAACATGGCTTGCTTCACTAGTAATTTTTGTGAAGAACGCCTCTAAGTTGCGTCCACCAAACTCAATATAATAACGTTCTTTCAGGAGTTATTATCATATTGGTGCTCAAATAAATGCCTTTTAATGTATTTTCTTTGCATGATAGCATAACATTGATTTGATCGCCTATTGTTTGAATTAGTTCAAAATTTGAAAGTCTTATGGCTTTAACATGGTTTATTAATTATACTTTAGCTCTCTATTCACATTATGATAAAAGTGAAAGGATGCAAGTGATAAGCACAAAATAGCTTAGATGATAAAATTTAAGTTGCCGATGGACACAAATTTTGAAAAAAGAAAAATTGAAAGATGGTTCTTCATATGATCATTCACTCAACTAGTCTAAAAAATACAAGAACTTATAATAATAGAAGATAGATAACATATTTTTTTTTCTATTTTGGTTAGAACCACTATCATATCTTGAGTGAGATTTACATATGAAAAAATAGTTGTATTTTATTAAAAACATATGTGGTTAGTCTTTCTTCATCATTTTGACTTCGTATTATCACTATATGATGAAAAGTTGATTCAGTTGAGTGAAAAGGTTTAGTTCATATTATAGAATAACCTATGGAGAAAAAAAAAAAAAAAAGATAGATGACGAAATGGGGATTTTTGGTCTTTAACAATAGTAGGGAAAAAATAACTATATAATTAAAGAAAATAAACCTTGAAACTATAGTATGTCTTTATCTGACTATCTTTATAACTTTCATATGTGCTAACTAAACTGAGTGAGATGTTCATTGAAGTTTACCCCTATACATGAAAAATGTTTGGTCCATGCATTTTACGAACATTCATGAGTGGTGAATGGGTGGAGTAGGGTAATGATCATCATCTTCTTCATCTCTATCTTCTTTTTGATGACGTCAATCATATAATATTTTGGAAGGAGAGGTCATTAAATTAGGACTAGTTGAGAAAATTACATATCATTTTAAGAAGAAAGATAAGGAAAACTACTCAGAATACATAGAGAAAACAAAACCACACTTTAGTTTAAAAGAAGAAATCATTGTCAAACCAACAATAAGTCTCGATTAAAACCAAAAGTAGTCTAAAACAAAAAGATAAAAAATTATCCCAAGTCCTCCGCCAAACTCTTGATGTTCCTTTGAATCTCTTCTCTTTTACCATCACTCAAAACAAATTAACAAAAAGGATAAAGTAAATAAAAGTGATTCCTAAATTAAAATCTCTCCAAACTGACTCCCTAGATAATAACTTTCAAAACATGCCAATATTTTCAGGACCCTTTTCTAAGTCCTCTCTTCTTTCTTTTATAGTTTTCTAAGAGGTTCCTTGGGATCTCTTCAAAATGTGTTATGATTCGATGTATTTGCTCAAGAGAAGCATCCTTTCATGATAATTTTCGTCCATGGTGGTTACAACCACCTTTTAAGCCAATGGGTGCCCAAAAACCTCTTCGAAATTTGTGGAAACTGATTTTACTCGTCTAGTAACTTCCACTGGCGCTTAAACGTGGAGCGCTTAGGCGCGACCTTCTCTGTTTAACCCACGCTTAAGCGTCGGATCTGGCGCTTAGGCGCCAAAACTCTTTTGCACAATTTTTCATCTTTTTGCTCCAAATTTGATCCTTTTTCACTTCTTTAGCACTCCTTTAAACATTTTTTCCATTTTTACTTGTATCTACAAGAAAAACACAAAAATGCCTTCCATTAAAGCGCAGTATCTCAAAAATAGGCATAAAAATGTGTCTAAAAATACAATATATTTTAGGTGTATTAAAATCCCCTAAACTTAAAATGTTACTTGTCCTCAAGTGACACTTCAAGCTTTAAAAACTAAATATGTATGATATGTATATGAATTTCTTTAGGAGTTAATAAAATTTAGATTTAGAGATATAGTTGTCCAATTTAGAAAAAAATAATTAGTAAATTTGACCAACTTAAAATTTGAAAATTTTTAATGTTAAGAACTATGAAAATATGAGTTCCTATCGAATTCAGAAATA
>NW_018227280.1:28396-31630 GCF_001263595.1 Phalaenopsis equestris
TTCATTACTTAAAATTTTAACTAAATTTTCTTACTCATTTCTAAAATCAAATTTTACTTCCCTAATATAACTTCATATACATAATAAAATTTTCTTTTAAAATTCAAATTCATTTGTAGTTCATTTGAGAACAAATAAAATTCAAGTTTTGAAAATGTTTTTCATCCCTCCCCAAAACTTAATTTTTTTTAACATATTAAACAGTTTAACATCAGATAATTATATAGGCAGGAATGAAAATTGAAATAACATGCTAACAAGAATTTTTACATCCTAATTATACATGTATAAACTAAAGACAGGAGTAAAATTAATTTTGATCAAAATTTCTAACATTTTATTTTAGTTTAACATGTAGAGATTAAATAAAATTCTAAACAATGGGTATAAAAACAAACAACACACTAACATTATAAAAGAAAAATACAGGGTAGCTGTTTATGAAATTTAAAATTAAGGATTTTTAACTTAAGAAAAAATGGAATTAAGTTAAGTTCTAAACTAACCAATCCACAATACTAAAAACAAAAACAGTTACTACCCTAAAATTTTAAAAACAAAATACTATCTAACACAACAATCACAACAAAATAGAACATAAAAATTCAAAACAAAACATAAAACATAGTCCACAACATCACATAACTGCATTTGTAGCAGTACTACATCACAGAGTCCATAACAAAACACAAACATAATAATACATTAAACCAATTCAAGTCCAACGCTTCATCTCTCATCTGTACTCCTCTCCACTCTCAAAATCGCCACTATACCATTTTTCTTTGGGCTCATAGTCATGATAATGAGGATATTGAGGAAATAATACTCCTGGGTCACCTCTAATCAGGCCCTCCAGAGCTGGGTATAATTCCTCCTTAAAGTCACTCTTTCTCCTATTATACCTATTTGTATGCTCAGCAAAATGTTCTAGATTTTGAACTTTGTCAGGGGTGAAGTGGATATGAGTCATCATCTTCTGTATTAACTGTACTTGAGTCTTAGTTGACTCACCTCAAGATGTAGAAGCACGTGAAACAGCTGGTCTTGATGAAGATGAAGCAGAGGTGGATGCAACAGCGTCTCTAATCCATAGCTACTGGAAAATCCTCCTCTCTAGCCAAAAACCGGATGCCCTGAATAATTCTTCACATTTACTTTCGTAATGGGCTTTAGAGGCAACAAAAATTCCTCCCAACTATCATACTTTACTCCATCCTTCTTGCATAAAGAAAATATCAAGGAAGCAAATCCCATACCTGTAGTAGTAGCAACAACAACTGAACTGATGATAGTATGATAGATCAAAGCCCATATGTTGATGGGCTTTCCCTTCTGAATACAGTAATTCAACGTCACTCTCTCACTGGTCATTTTACTAAGATGATTTGTAGGAAGCAGACGAGCATATATAAAATAGTCTCAAGCCTTTGATGGTGTACACAACTTTGACGATATAAAATTTACTCTCCACTCATTTGTAATCTTCCAAAGTCCTCTTCCAACAGTCAAATAAGATATGATCTCATCTAATTCCTCTTCCGTAGGTCTATAATTCGCACAAAAATACAAAGCCTCCGGTGGTAAATGGTAAAACAAATTGATTACCTCTGGAGAAAAAGGTATCAACTTCCCTCAAACCATAACTCGATCGTCCTCAGCCTCTGGGAGGTTTGCATATGGGAGATTTGCATAAAGCTTCCTTTCAACATAAATTACAGTGACAACAGAGAAACAACAGAACCGTTCCCACTATTGGCGAACTATCAGGTCTTCCACTTCTCCTCTTGGACTCTTAAAACATCGCTCCTGAATCAATTTTTGTGACTATAGAGCATCACTATTTCGATTTTGAGCTTTTGAACAAACAAATTTGCTCGAATAAAATGAGCTCTTTCTTTTGCTCCTTTTCATTCTTGCTGTCATTCTATAAATTTGTTAAATTCCAAAAATAACTTTAAAAATCAAGTTTAAATCACTAAAATAAACTTTCAAAAGCACTAACTAAACTTCTCAAGCAATTTCCATAGTGAAAAGTAGATTTTTGAAATCTTCAAAATGTGCTTAAAATATTTGGTGAAAATTCAAAATTTTTGCATAGAAGTAAAGCTCTTACCTCAAGAAACTTGGATCTAGCAAATCTCACTTGATTCCACCAAGAAATCTACAAATTTCAATTGCCCTAGCCCTTAAAATCGCAAACTCGAGTTGGGGAAGACGATAGAAGGTGTTAAAAATGGAATTTTCAGACCAAAAATTCACTTTTAACCTTTCACGATCCGCTTTTCGTGAACCGGTGCTTAAGCTATTTTCGTGAACCTGCGCTTAAGCGCGGGTAAGTGAAGCTTAGGCGCCAGTGCACCTAGACTTAAGTTTGCCTGGAAATAATCTTAAACTTGCATTATATAGAAAACTTGTTGCCCTCACTGAAAATTTTTAGTAAGAATCTTTCGACCATGCCACATTTTCATCTTTTTTTTATAAATATTAGCACTCTCATAAGATCCATTACTTATCTCTGCAAACTCATCTAATTGTAACATTCTTTTTCACCAGCATCTTTTAAATTATAATTTAACTCTTTAATAGCCCAATATGTCTTATGCTCAAGTTCAACTGGTAAGTGACAAACATTCCCAAATATTAGCCTATATGGGGACATTCCTATAGGAGTTCTATATGCAGTCATATAAGCCCACAAAGCATAGTCAAGTTTGACTGATCAATCCATTTTTGTTGGATTCTCAGATTTTTTTCATAATTCTTTTAATTTCTCAATTGGATAATTCAGCGAAACCACTTGTCTGAGGATGATAAGTAGTAGTAATCATATGATTTATATGATATTTCTACAATAACTTCTCCAAATAGAAATTTCTGAAATGACTTCCTAGATTGGTAATGATAACTCTCGACAACCCAAATCTACAAAGTATGTTCATTTTCAAAAATTTTGCAACACTTTGAGCATCATATTGAGGTAAAGCAACAGCTTCTATCCATTTGGATACATAGTCCACTGCTAAAAGAATATATAAATTTCTGAAAGATGGTATAATTTTCTGAAAGATGGTATAAATGATCCAATGAAATCTAATGCCCAAACATCAAATATTTTATTTTTTATCATATAATTGAGATTAATCTCATTTCTTCTAGAAATATTGCCTACTCTTTGTCATCTATCACAAGTTTTGATATAAGCATTAACATCTCTAAAAACTGTAGGCTAAT
>NW_018227280.1:31925-32970 GCF_001263595.1 Phalaenopsis equestris
AAATGATCAGCAATTTGATTTTCAATCCTCTTCCAATCTACTATTACAAATTTAAATTCTTGCAAAAGAAGAATCCATCTTATAAGTATAGGTTTAACATCCTTCTTTTTCATTAAATACTTAAAGCAGCATGATCTATATGCACTACACAACGAGTTCCAATTAAATAAGTTCTAAATTTATCAAAAGCATATACTATTGCTAATAACTCTTTTTCAGTTATTGTATAATTAATTTGAGTTTCATTAAGAGTTTTACTAGTATAGTAAATAACTTTAAAAATTTTATCATATTTTTGTCCTAAAATAGCTCTAATAGCATAATCACTTGCATCACACATAAGTTCAAAAGGTTTATCCCAATTTGGTGAAACTATAATTGGTGCAGTGATTAATTTTTCTTTTAATAATTTAATAGTTTTTAGACATTCCTCATCAAAATTAAAAATTGCATCTTTCTCCAGTAAATGACATAAAGGCTTAGCAATCTTAGAAAAGTCCTTAATATATCGCCTGTAGAATCCATCATGTCCTAAAAAACTCCTAATTTCCCTTATATTTGTTGGATAACGTAAATTAGCGATCACTTGAATTTTAGCAGGATCTACTTTCATACCATTTTCTGATATTTAATGACCTAATACAATTCCTCCTCCTACCATAAATTGGTATTTTCTCAGTTAAGGACTAAATTTGTTTCTTCACAGCGCTTAAGTTTAGATAAATATTCTAAACATGAGTCAAATGAAGTTCCAAACACATAAAAGTCATTCATAAAAGCTTTAATCCCTTTTTCAATTAAATCACAAAAAATTGCCATCATACATCTTTGAAATGTAACAAGGGCATTACATAAACCAAAGAGCATTCTTCTAAAAGCAAAAGTACCATAAGGACTGGTAAATGTTATTTTCTCTTGATCCTCAGGAGATATTTAAATTTAGTGATAATCGGTATATCCATTCAGAAAACAAAAGTATTTATGCCAAGCTAGTCTATCTATCATTTGATCTAGAAAGGGTAGTGGAAAATGATCTTTCCTAGTG
>NW_018227280.1:33068-34943 GCF_001263595.1 Phalaenopsis equestris
AGGAACACAGTGAATTGGACTAACCCATGCACTATGTGAAATAGGGTAGATAATTTTAGCATCTAACAACTTTAAAATTTCTTTCTTAACAACCTCTTTCATAACAGGATTTAATTTCCTTTGTGGATCAGCCCTGGGTTTGCAATTTTCTTCCAGATTAATTATATACATACAAATTGAATGACTGATTCCTTTAATATCAGCAATTATCCATCCAAAGGCTTTCTTAATATTTTTCAAAATTTTCATCAGCTTTTCTTCTTCTTCCTTTGTTAACTTCGTGGAAATTATAACAGGTAAAGCAGAAGAATCTCCTAAAAAGGCATATTTTAAATGTTCAGGAAGTAATTATAGCTCAAGTTCTGGAGGTTTTTCAATAGATGGACAAAATGATTTATCTTTGTCTATCGTGTCCAAAATTTCAAAGCTTTCTTGAACATAACTTGAATCTTCCTTAAAAAGGTTTACACATTGATCTAATTCCTCTTCTTGCTCATATTCAAAATCTTTTTCTTAGATTTTTCTTCATAAGTAGTCTTGTAATGACATTCGCTCAAATATCTTATAACATCCATTCTATAACATTCATCATCTTTACCTTTTGCAGGGCATTTCATTGATATTGAAATGTTAAAAGTAACAGTTTGATCATTGACGTGCATTGTTAATTCCCCTTTCTATACATCTAGCTCTTCCTATGGTTAGGAAAATTCTCCCCAAAATGATAGGTATCTCTTTATCTTCTTCCAAATCTAACACAATGCAATCAACAAGAAAGATAAATTGATCCACTTTCACTAGGACATCTTCTATAATTTCTTTAGGATACACTATTGAACGATCTGTTAACTGCAGAGTTACAGTGGTAGGGGTTATTTCTCCTAATCCCAATCTTTTAAATATTGATAATGGCATAAGATTAATGCTTGCACCTAAATCACATAAAGCTTTCCCATAAAATTTGTCTCCTATTGCATTGAAAATTGCTTATCCAACTTCTGTTGTCGAAGTCTCTGAGGAAATGGAGGTGGTGATTTTTCTAAATCAATTTTTGGTGGAGAAATAAGTCTTTCAGAATCTTTTGGAGCGTCCTCTTTTGATTCTTCAATTTCTTCTCTCTCTACTTCAATCTCTTTTTGAACCCAACCTTCCAACTCTCTTCCACTTCTAAGTTGTACGACTTTAACTTACTCTGTATTTTGGTCTTTTAGATTTGATTTAGTATTACTAGGAAGTGTTCCTTGGGAGCTATTACTTAATGAATTTGTTATTTGTACCAATTGATTCGCAATATTTCTCATTGTAGCTCCTTGACTTTGTAACTGATTTCTTATTTGTAACACCAGTTCTTCTATAGACAACTTCTTCTCCTTAAATTATGGATTACTATTAAAACTTAGAGGATAAGTATGCCAATAATTATCATTCCCTTTATTCCAGTTTCTCAATGGGTTTACTTGATTGTTTCCCCAATGCTGATTATTACCACCTGAAATATTATTCCAGTTAATATTGGGATGGTTCTTCGAGCCTGGGTTATAATAATTAGAATATGGGTCATTTTTCTTATTATTTATGGAATTCAAAGTCTCTAATGATGTTTGAGAATCTACCATTTAGCCTAATGAATTCTCTTCAATCATGGAAATTGGTTGAGAAAAATTCATTCCAAATCGGTCTAACTTCTAACTTCCTTGAAATTGCAGCAACTTGATTTTTTAACATATTAAATACATCAGGTTCATGAATATTGGCTAATTTTTTTGGATTCACCCTCTTATAAGGCCATTGAAAATTATTTATAGCCATCTATTCAATTCAAGCATAAGCGTCATGAAATGGTTTTGACATCAATGAACCACCAGACGCGGCATC
>NW_018227280.1:35289-36332 GCF_001263595.1 Phalaenopsis equestris
AATTCTAGAAAATTGGTAAGATGTAAATTTGGATCTTCAGTTGGTGATCCCCCAAACTGATTATTTGATATCATTTGGATAATAGCAGGTTTAAGCTCAAATGAATTAGTCACTAGAGTAGGTTTTTGAATACTACAATGAAGTTCATCTACAATAGGGTTGGCATAATCTCTTAAAGGTCTAAACCCTTGATGAATTTTAGCATTTTGATTATTTTGGTTTGCCATTTCTGTATCTTTTTTGGATTTTTCAGGATTTCAATTTTTTTAATTTTTTTGATTTTTCTAATAGTTCTTTCTAATTCAGAATCGTAGGGCACTAGTCCTTTAGAACCTAAACTACACATATACTAATAAAAAATAAAATAATATAAAATAAAATAAAACATACAAAATAAGATACAATATTTAAAGTTTAAATAAGACTTTCTAAAAATAGAAATTTACTTAGTTTTATTCCCCGACAAAGATGCGAAGAACTTGATCCCGACTTAATCCTTATGCACAGTATAACATTAGTTCTGATGGTATTTTTCACTTATATTTCCTTATTTTGCAACAAAACCAAAAACTTGATCCTGAAGAAAAATAAGAATTTAACTTTTTAATTTAAATATATATTTATATTGGGTTACTACGCAAGTATACGTATCGTTATCAAATAATATACGACCTTTTGATTAAAACCTGACTATCAAACCCACAGGGAAGATTATGCAATATGCACCTTTCAGAAAGCTTTTCTATTTTTAAAAAGATAATTACTTAAACTAAAAACAATTTTTTTAGGAATTTAAAATTTAAATATTTTTGGTATTTTTGATATTTTAATGAAACAGTAAAAATATAACTAAAGTTTTTTGTAGAAGAAAAGTACTTAGTATATCTTTCTTCTTATCATGAATCAGTAATAAGTATAGGAATTCTGTTATGGAAGTATACAAATTGTGTTGTGCCAAATAGGAGCAATAATATTCTTTACCCTTACTAGAGATGCTAAAAAGAACGTTGGCTAATTTAAAGTTTGAATAGTTTTGAAGACCA
>NW_018227280.1:36366-36886 GCF_001263595.1 Phalaenopsis equestris
TACTAGCACTCGCTCTAGAGGTCTCTCGATTCCCTCCACCTGGGGGCTAACATACTCGTATCAGAACCTAAAATAATAAATCAAGTCGGGGGCTTTAACCAATCACTTTAAAGTCCTCCAACTCTACACCCATCAATGAATATATCCCTATTTATTTGCAATAAATCATATGAACTACATTCTCATTCATACAACCTCATATGATTCTTTCCAATTGTTGACTGAGACAATACCAGCCCGGATCTTACATATTCTCACAACAAATTTTAACATCTGGATTGGCCAAATCAAGAAGTAAATGAAGTGCATGAATTTAAATCATCACAACTTCTTCTAACATTAAAGATCAATACTCTCCACAACTTCCATCCAAAACCTAATTACTTCTCATTTTAAGAGGAAAGATAATTAAATTACTTAGAATCCATGGAGAAAATAAAAGCACACTTTAGTTTAAAAGAAGAAATCATTGTCAAACCAACAACAAATCTCGATTAAAACCAAAAGTAGTCTAAAATAA
>NW_018227280.1:36930-41833 GCF_001263595.1 Phalaenopsis equestris
TCTTGAAGTTTTTTTGAATCTC
Source organism: Phalaenopsis equestris (assembly GCF_001263595.1). Lineage (NCBI taxonomy): Eukaryota > Viridiplantae > Streptophyta > Magnoliopsida > Asparagales > Orchidaceae > Phalaenopsis > Phalaenopsis equestris. The sequence continues at coordinate 36,953 of NW_018227280.1, forward strand.
TTCTCTTTTACAATCACTCAAAACAAAATAACAAAAAGGATAAATTAAATAAAAAGTGGTTCCTGAAAATCTCTCCGAACTAACTCCCGAGAGAAGAACTTTCAAAACTTGCCAATATTTTCAAGACTCCTTTCTAAGTCCTCTCTTCTTTCTTTTATAGTTTTCCAAGAGGTTCCTTTGGATCTCTTCAAAATGTGTCTTAATTCAATGTATTTGCCCAAGAGACGCATCCTTCCATGATAATTTTCATCCACGGTGGTTACATCCACCTATTAAGCCAATGGTGCCTCAAAAACTTCTTTAAAATTTGTGAAAGCCAATTTTACTCATCTAGTAACTACCATTGGCGCTTAAGGTACTTAGGCGCGGCCTTCTCTGTTTAACTGGCGCTTAGGTGCCAAAACTCTTTTGCATAATTTTTCATATTTTTGCTCCAAATTTGATCGTTATTCACTTCTTTAAGCATTTTGTTCATGTTTACTTGTATCTGCAAGAAAAACACAAAAATACCTTCCTTTAAAGCGCAATATCTCAAAAATAGGTATAAAAATGTGTCTAAAAATACTATATATTTTAGGTGTATCAAAATCCCCCAAACTTAAATGTTACTTGTCCTCAAGTGACACTTTTGAGGACTTTGTTGGAATCTCTAGAACTGGAAAAGATTGAGTGATTGATTAAGGATTACTTAAATGGAATTTTGATCCAGGTGGAATCATTTATCAGGTTGGCAACGTTAAACAAAGTGCTTTTTGGGAGACAATCCATAGTTATTAGTGTGATTTGATTTAGTGTGCTTGAGAGTTATGATTTTTAGTGTTGTACTAAGTTTGCTTTAGTGTGGATTGATTAGTTTGATAGGTGATTGGTAGATGTTTGGATTATTGATAGTTTGGTTTGATTTTTGTTTTTCATGAGGGAGGTGATTCATTAACTTCTTTTTATGGCTAGAAATATATATTTTCTTTTAGTAGGTGGGTTGATGTAGTAGTTGGATTGATGAGTCCACTATGACTACGATCTCACCTGGACTTAAGTTCTACAAGAGACATCATTAATTTTAACAGTGACAATTCCATATCAATTTTGCTATTTCCTTTCTTTGACTTTATTTTCATTTGATATGAGTAGCTAACCTATTTGATGAGTAACATGTGGATGAATTTACACTATCCTTATAACTGCTAGAGGTGCTAACTATTGAGATATGGTGATGCCTATGGTTGGTGCTTGAGAACCAATATATCAATGATAATCTTTTTTTTGGGATTAGATTCTATAAAATCATTTATAAATACCCAATATATATGTGTAGTGATTCCGTTAGAAATTGAAAGTAAGTTTGTGAGATGCAATGAGTTAAAGGAAGAATTGACCTCATTTATCATGTGTGTCTGTGCTTGTGTTACAATAATATAAGGATTTGGAGAACACATAAATATTTATATTCCTAAGCTGATACTTGTTCTGCTTGTTAGATCTTTCTTTCCATTTTATTGAGCATATTTTAGTTTAGACTTACTTTCTATTGCATATTATTCTATCTTAATTAAAACTTGTAAATGTTTGTGATAGATAGAATTTCTAAACTATTTTTCTTCTTGCTTATATTTTCTGTATTGAATGTTATAAATGTTTAAAATCAAGTTTGGGGTAGGAAGAAAAATAAATTTTAAAGTTAGTATACTTCCTTTTAGTTTAATATTATTGTAAGCATGTTTTAGGCTAGATTTACTTTCTCCTGCAGTCATTCTATCGTAATCATGCACGTATATGAATTTGATAAGATGTTGTAGTAGTTAGTATATTCAATTGTTACTTTTTCTCCCTGCTATGTTTTACAGAATTAGTGTAAAATATTTAAAAACTCAAGTTTGGGGAAAGAAAAAAATTTCTTTTAAAAAGAAGCAAATTAAATTTTATCTGTCCTCAATTAACTATATTTTTAAAATCAATTTAACATGACCTTAAATATTAGAGTTTAACTTTAAATGACTATATTTATGTTTGTAAATATTATGGTAAATTTATGTAAAAGTTTTTAATAACGAAGGTCAATTCTAAAGTTAAAGATATTTGGTATGAAAGAATAAACCTATGTTTTTCTATTTAAAATAAAGTAAATTATTTTTTTGAAGTATTAAGAATGTTAGAGTTTCATGTAAGAAAAAAAGAATGAGAATCATCAAAATTAATATGAATTTATAATGTGAAGAAAGGTAAAAAGTTTTAAAATTACAGTTTATCTTGAAATGAATAGAGATTCATAAATATGAGTTTTGATTACTCAATATTCTTATACTTATAGTTTTAATCTAAGTTATTAAAAGTTTTTCTAAAATTATACTATTTTATTTATTAAATTTTATTTATTAAACTAAAGTAATTTATTAAACTAAAGTATAGAAGTTTATAAGTTAATCTTTATCCTAACTCATATTTTTATGTAGTCAAATAGTCACTTGAGGATAAGTAATGTTTAAGTTTGGAGGATTTTGACACGCTTAAAAATTATCTACTTTTTTATATATATTTTATGCTCAATTTTAATTATTTTTTATGATGTTACACTTTAAATGAAGGTATTTTGCATATTTTTAGTTTTACGTACAAGAAATGGACTTTTGGTAAAAATGAAGCAAAAATGGTGCAATTTGGAGTAAAAACAAGCAAAAAAGAAAATTCTTACTCTACACATTTCGATATGTCCTTCTATATTTAATCTCCTTTACACTTCTCACATGTTTTAAAATAAAATTACACTTTAAAAAATGTTGTTTTTATGATTATTTTGTTGGTATATCTGTTAGGAGCGAAACACAACTGAAACGAAGCAAAACAGAGCTAAAACGGAGCCAAACGAAGCAAAATGGTGGAGCTGCTGCAAAGTGGAGTATGATGCACCAAACTGGTGCCAGATGTGACAGAATCCAGAGAACTGGCACATGAAGCGTCAGAGATAAGTTTTTGAGGAATAAGGCAATTCAGAACAAATTTTGCGTGAATTTTCAAAGAGACACTTGTTCTAAACACCCCTTGGAGTGATTCAATGCATCTAGACACTTTAGAAGTTTTTTTTATGAAGGGATATGTCTATTCTATCAATGGACATGTCTTTTGAATTCAAAAGAGTTGACTTTTGGATAAAATTTTGGAGGGAGGCAACCTTTTATAAAAGAGAGAGAAGTTTAGGGCTTGTAGGAGGAGTTTTAGCTGTGTGTGTGTGTGATGTGTGTGTGTGTGTGTGGTGTGAGAGTAAGGGAAGAAAAAATCAAGAGAGAGAGAGAGAGAAAGTCAAGGGCTAGAAGATTTTCTTTAAGGATTGTAAAAGGAGAGGGAATGTGAGAGATTTCTTCTTCATTACACTTCTAAAAGAGAATTGAGAGTGTTTGTAAAGAGGGAAAGTGCTTGAAGAGAACTTCTACGGATTTGATTGGGAAGGATTGTAAGATAAGTTGTGTTATTATTTTTTTTTTGTAAACTTGTTTTTGTATATGAAATTCATGTTTTATCGTATCCTTCTCATGAATTTTGAGTAGTCTTCTTTATACTTCTCCCTAATTTTGAGATATGATTTTGTGAAGAATTTATTTTGTTTTATACGATTTTAAATGTCAATAATTTGTGATAGTTTGATCTCTGATCTTTATTAATTTTCAATCTGACCAATTAAAATGTTAAAATGTGTTGAGAAACAAATGTTCCAAAATGGCTATGATTTCTACAACATGGGGAGAATCACATTTGATTTCATGGGAGAGTATTTCATCCATGAGTTTGACTGCAAATAAAAAGAGAAATATACTTTTTCGGATGCAGAATTGGAGATTTTAAGGTGATGTACTAAAATCCCCAATTTGGTCTAGTTGATTGGAAACTAATGTGAGATTGTTAGCCCTCAAGCGAAGGAGTAGTGAGAGCTCTAGAGTGACAGCCAGTATCCTCTCGGCCTAACCACGGAATTAGGGACCAAACTCTGGATTAGTCAATGTTCTTTATACACTTGGAAGAGGGTAAATAATAGGATTGCTCCTATTTGGCACAAATTTTTTTTATATATTTTTAAATGATTTTAATTTCTTCACAGTCCAGATACTCATTGTACAGGGGAAGGTTGCTTTCTTAAATTTGAACTCTTCATCATAAAACTTTGTTTGAGCATAATAAATTTAATTTTTAAGTTTATAAATTAGTCTAGTAAACTTAGTTTTATAGGTACATTTCTGTTAGCATTCATTAAATCCATTTTAACATGTCTTTCTTTAATTTTATAGTTTGAATATTGTGATTTAATTTATTATCATAAGAATTTCCATCTTCCAAACAAAAACTTCTCAAACAAAAGCTTCATAGTAGTAAACTAGAATTAGCCTAAGACATTTCTTACTGCGCTTTCATGTAGGATCGATAATGATGTTTTTAAAGAAAGCCCTAATTTACTTGAAGTGATATGCGCACTTGCGTAGAACCACTAATGTGTGAACTATTTTATATATTTTATAATATTTTGATTTTAACCGCTAAATATAAATTGGGTCAAGTTTTTGGTCATATTTTTTAAAGTTAAATTGCTGCGTAATTTCGGGATATGTGACCAAAGGAAAATATGTTGAGATTTTCATACCTACTTTATACTATTTTTGATGGTATTGCACTTTAAAGAAAGGTATTTTTGATGTTTTGTTGCAGTAATGATGAATTAGGATCATTGGAGCAAAAAGATGCAAAAAAAGAGCTAATTTGGAGCGAAAAAGACCAAAATGTGAAGATTTGAACTAGGGCGCCGACGACGACCTCGACGCCGGCAGCGGCTGACTTTTCCCGAGACTCCAGATTTAATTCACTTAGAAATCCTGCCGACGGGGCCCCCAAGGCCGCCGA
>NW_018227280.1:41881-75326 GCF_001263595.1 Phalaenopsis equestris
TTTTGGAAGGGTGCTTAGGCAACTCTTGGGAAAACTCATCCACATCTTTAAAGAGAAGAATTTGGCCGAAAATAGAAGAGGGGGTAGGCTCAAATTTGAAGTGTGGGAAAAGTGTAGAGAGTATAAATTGTGAGGAATTCTTCAAGAGACTGTAAGAGTGGAGGGAAAGTGAGAGATTCTTCCTCCTTACCGCTTTGAAGAGGAATTCTGTGTGCTGTAAAGAAAGGAAGAGATTTACAGTAACTTCAAGGAATTTGCTTGGAGAGAAATTAGAGATAAGTTTATTTATTGTTGTAGTTTGTATGACTTTGATTTTATATACGAATACTGATTTTTGTTGTGTTTTCCCCATGAGATCTGAGTAATTTTCTCTGTCTTTCTCTTTGTCTTGAGATTTGTGAAATGGTGATTTGAATTGGTGAAGCCATGAAAATTTTAAAGAAATTGTGATGATCTTTTCACTTTTATCTTAATTTACTTTCAATCTGGCCAATTGATTTGTTAAAATATGTTGAGTTTTACAATTAAAGTGAGGATTTACAATTATTACTTGTGTTGATAAGTGTGACTTTACAATTTTTGAATATTTATTACGTCCATATTTATCTTATATTTTAAGCATATAAAAAGTCACTGTCAAAGTTTTTGGCACCGTTGCCGGGGAGTGATTGAGTGAGGGAGTCAAATCACGATTAGAGTAACGGACAAATTAGGATTATTAGAAAATTTTTACTTGAATTACAACTTATTTTTATATTTAGTTAATTATTCAATTTTGCACAATACAACTAAAACTGATTCACTTTATCCATTCACTATAATTTCTTGATAAGGAGAAGGATGCTTTCTTAAATATTGAATATCACATTAGAACCTTCATTAGTATAATTAGTTATTTAAGAGTTATTAAAATTACATATTTACTTTAATTGCCTATTAGTGACAGATAAGCAATTTGAATTCTATTGTTGTGATTAAGTATTTCTTTTCTAAAATCTTAGTTCGTAGTTCTAATATTACTCCCTGATGGATTAATATCTAGGACTCCATTAGATCCCTATATTACTTGAGCGATACGTATACTTGTGTTGATAAGTATGACTTTACAATTACTGAATATTTTATACATACATCTTTATCGAATCTATAACTGTTATTAAGTTTTTAGTACACTTGCTAAGGAATTAAATCTTTTAGCAGTAGTATTAAATACTTATATTTTTAAGCATATATAAAGTCACTGTCAATATGTAAATTTTTGACACCGTTACTAGGAATTTAAATTGACATAAAACACGCAGAAACATAGCACACACTAAGTGCGCATCAAAAACCTTATAGTTAATTACATCTTAGATAACTGAAGTCACCTAATAAAGATCTCGATTAAAATCATGGAGTATTGTCTTCAAGAATTTCAAGGGATAGAACTTTTTAAAAGATCATACCAAAGGAGTGTGAAAGGGGAATGACTGGAAGATGGTTGGAATGGGCTTAAGAGATCTTGGAGGAGTTCTGGAAACAATTTGGTAGAGTTTCTCCAAGGAATTAGTTCAGCTCTCTTCTTGACCGTGGGAGGTATGTTTTGAATATAGGAGCTCGAGGTGGTTGACTGTGCTTCAATTTGGGTTCAATTAACAGCTTATGTGGAGGGTTGAATAGTGCTAAAGTCCAATTGGGAGTAGCCAGTTTGGATGAGTGAATTTGAGTGTATATGGGTGAGAGGGCTCTCTTGAAAGAGGCCTCTCTTGATTTGGGGTTATACAGTGGCTGAGGTGGTGGTTGACCAGGGTCAGGTCACCTTTAGGCTCAGGGAGGTCAGGGGGTGGCTAATGGTAGTTAACCCCTGATGACAAGTGATGATGGCAAAGATATTTTGATTTAGGCAAAAAATGGGAGGAGATCCCTTAAATCAAGGGACCATTGGTCCATATCTCAGTTAGGGTGGGCTAGGTTGGTCTAATCTGGTCACTAGAGTCCAGATGGTGGCTGTAGTGGGTTTGGTTTGATCAATTTGGTTTCGTTAGGTCAATTTTTGTGCATGGGTTCAATTTTGGCATTTTGGATTGAAGTTGGGTTTAGGTTGGGCTAATCATAACATTGAGCTCTATTAAGTGATCAAAATTGTGTAGATCAATGCCACAAAGAGTTTAGAAAAGGTTTGGAGTGATTTTGAATTGATTTGGAAGTTCAATTTGAATGATTTTGGCTCATGGCTAATTTTGGGGATATTGGGCTAGACTTGAGCTTGAGTTGGGCTAAAGTTTGGCTAAGGCCTAATTGATAGTTCAAATTGGTCCTAAAGATTGCAATGACAAGTTTTGGATATCAATTGGATGGAAATTTTTGGATTTTGGAGTTCGATTTGGTGCCATATGGGGACATTTCTAATTTGGGGCAAAATTGTGGGTTTTGGTCCAAATTAATTTTGAGTGAAATTGAGGCTTGAACATGGCCAATTGAAGATTCAATTTAATGTGGGGAAGTGTTGTAAATAGTTTATGATTCAAATTTGGGGCAATTGGGTAGGTTTGGGGGTTCAATTGAGTGATATTTTGGCTTGGAGTTAAATTGGGGATTTTGGGATTGAGATTGAAATTGGGTTAAACTGAGCTTTGATTTGGTTTCAATCAATTTTATACTTGATTAATTTGAGTTTAGAATTGAAATTGAGGATGGTTGGGATCAAATTGGTAGACATTGGGGCAAATTTGGGTAGTTGGGCCTTTAAGGGCAAGTTGGGGCTTATGGTCAAATTAGGTCAAATTGGGTTCAATGGAGTGGTCCAAATTGATTTTGACTACATTTGAAATGATTTTGAGGGTTTTGGGATAATTTGGATCACCAGGGGTATTTTGGTTATTTTGCAAAAATCAGGAATATTTTGGTAATTTTGAGATTTTTGGGGTGTTTTGGACTATTTGAGTGGTTTCAAATGGTTTGAGATATTTTTTTAACAATGTTGGGTATTTTGGGTGATCTTGGGAATTTTTGTCAATTTCGGGTTTCAAGGGTAATTTGGTAAATTGTGTAGATTTGAGGGAAAAATGTTAAGTTGGGTATTTTAGTAAAATTGGGGTGTCAACCACTCTACTTGAGCTATGCACCAATAGAATTCCCTACTTTAAGTCTTTTATTCACTGGTTTTAGCTAAACCCTAGCCTAGGGTTAGTGGCCTAGAGAACCATCTACATGAGTCTCCCGAAGGATTAATAAAGCAAAGTTAAGTTTGTTTGGGTTCAAGTTTGTGAGTGGCAGTGTAATGTGCAAGTGTGTGAGTTAAACTAACCAATACCACACCACCGAGGGTTAACCCTAGGGACAAGTAATCCTATGGGGACTCTCTTTGAGCTCCCCCATATTGGCCCCACCTACTAAGTATAGAGGTTAGGACCAATATGGGGAAATTCAAGTTGAGGAAATAATAGTTTAGAGTTTCTAATGGTGAGGGTTTCTTTTCTAGTCTTCTAGGAATAGTCATCATTAATGTTCAATGGGTAGACGTTAGGCCACTAAGGAAGAATCTAGACCTCAACTAAAAATAAGGTCAATAAATGGACCCCCAATAGGTGTGGTGTGTCGGGGCCATCACACTGCACGTATTGGTGATTAGCAAAGAGATCAATAAAGCCAACATGGTTGTCCGAGCCAGCACGCTAAGAATAGAATAGAAAAGAGTTGAAGATTCCCACTGGGGAGTAAGCAGGGACTCCTACTTGGGGAAAAGGAAATGTAATTTTAAATTTGACGTTAGAAAACTTTAATTTATTTTTCAGTCTTGATTTTGTGAAAATTTAATTTTAGAAGGAGGAAATATTTGAAGAGATGGGATTGAGGTGGAATGCACAGGGACACACATCTAACTCGAAGGACAAGTCAAAGGAAAGGAGTGCTACATCGGGAAAAAAAGTGCAAAAACTCACATTCAACCTTAGAGGTAATGAAAGTGCCGAGAAATGAGAATAGGATGCCTTACTCCATTTAATGTTGCTTTATACTTGTCTTAAAGATTTGTTTAGAGAATCAGATGTTTTATCGAATATTTATGTAGAGAATCAGATGCCTTACTCCATTTAAGGTGGCCTTAGGCCAATTATGAAATATGAGAATAGGATGCCTTACTCCATTTAATGTTGCTTTATACTTGTCTTAAAGATTTGTGTAGAGAATCAGATGTTTTAATCCATTTAAGGTGGCCTTAGACTGATCTCGAAAAATGAGAATGGGATGTCTTACTCCATTTAAGGTGGCTTTATACCTATCCCAAAGATTTGTGTTGAGAATCAAATGCCATACTCCATTTAACGTGGCCTTAGACCAATCTCAAAAGATGAGAATAGGATGCTGTGCACATTTTAAGGTGGCTTCACACCTATCTGAAAGATTTGTGTAGAGAATTAGATGCCTTACTTCATTTAAGATAGCCTTATACCGATCTCAAAAGATGAGAATAGGATGCGTTACTCCATTTATGGTGGCCTTATACCTATCTCAAGGATTTGTCTAGAGAATCGGGTGCCTTACTCCATTTAAGGTGGCTTAAGATTGATCTCAAAGCATGAGAATAAGATGTCTTAATCCATTTAAGGTGGTCTTAAACCAATCTCAAAGCATGAGAATAAGATGTCTTACTCCATTTAAGCTGGTCTTAAACCTATCTCAAAAATATGTGTCACTGTTGACCTCATTTTTTGTTGTGGTTTAGTTTTTTCCTTTTTAGTATCCTAAGGTCTAGCCTCATTACTCCAGTCAAAGGTGGCCTAGACTGATCTTGAAAGATGAGAATATGATGACTTACGCTATTTAAGGTGGTATTATACCTATCTCAATGATTTATGTAGAGAATCAGATGCCTTAGTGCATTTAAGGTGGCCTTAGATCGATCTGAAAAGATGAGAATAAGATACCTTACTCCATATAAGGTGGCCTTATACCTACCTCAAAGATTTTTGTAGAGAATCGAAGGCCTTACTCCATTTAAAGTGGCCTCAGACCGATCTTGAAGATGAGAATAAGATGCCTTACTCTATTTAAGAAGGCTTGTCGACACATTTTTAGGAGTCCTATGGAAGCTGGGGTTACTGGAATGGAAATCTCGACGCTCGCTTCGGAGGGACATTTAATTTATATATATATATATATATATATATATATATATATATAGTTTATGAAAATATGAAATCAAACTGATCACATACCTTTTACAGTTTTGATGAAAGAGCACTACACCTCAAGCTATGTATCTATTTCAAAAGATAAACACGTGACTTGATAGTGAGGCTCAATCAAATAAACTAAGATTTATATTACATCTATTCTATTTGCGAAACCATTTTATTATAAGCTGACAAGTTCCCCTATTTAATATGAAAAATTAAATAGAGTTTATATTAAGCTGGGTTCAGAAAAGTTCGTTAAATTTTCCTGTAAAGGTAAGCCGATATAGTTAACTACATCTTAGATAACTGAAGTCACCTAAGAAAACTCTTCATAAAATCAGGGGATATTGTCTTCAAGAATTTCAAAGGATATGAGTTTTCGATGAGATCAGACAAAGAGGTGTGAAAAGAGAATGACTAAAATTTGAAACATTTTATTTTTGGAATCCAAAGGATGAAGAACTACGTTTCACGGATCTTGAGGATAACCTCAACGCCCTCCCAATCTATCCTATGGTTTGGTATCAATTCAGAGGAGAAATATTTAAGGGTTTAATCTTGCCAATTTTATTAATTAGGGCTTAAATTAGTGTGAAATGATCACATAAATAGCCTGGAGGATGTGAGGGTTTAGGTCGTAACGAATGATAAAGTCGAAATCCTAAAGCGAGTTAGGGCATATATTGTATTGCAGACCCATACAAACGCCTAAAGAAAATTTGAGGACTTATGTCACACTAGGCGGGCAACCTCGAAATCCTATGGCTCGTTTGTTTAATTCTAAGGGATGGTTTAGCTGGTGTAAGGGCTCTGATGTTGAAGATGGCCATGCTCCCCACAATGCTGGCTTCAAGCTTCTCGTCATGGCGAGTTTAGGTTTTCTAATGTGTCATGTCTTGATGTTAAATCAAATATTTTCTAAGGTTATGGTTATTTAAATATCATGGGAGATATTAAAATTTATTAGAGCGACAACAATTACGATCTCACGGTTCCCTCATTCGGGCATCACAATTTTTTTTGGATTTACTTAGTCCAAATGAAATTACTAAACTCAACTTAATGAATTCCATACTTTGATTTAGATAGTGGGAAATCTCGTTAGCAACCATAGGTTACCTCCTCCGAGGGATTCCCGATCATCCGATAGAGACATTTTAAATTGGTTGAAATTTTTGTTTTGTTTTGTTTGTGATTAAATTTTGAGTTATTTTATATTTTGACTATTATGTCTGTGGATTTTATTAAGTTTTGATTTCTTAATTTTGGTTTTGAATTCAGTTCCGTGGTTATTCCTAAAGTTTCAATTTTGACATGCAGGGTGACTTTATTGCTTAGCATGCAAGTTTATGGGCGGGAAACAAGAGGTGTAGATAAATAAAAATTAATTGCAATGTAAGAACTTAAAATCGTACCTATCGATTCTTCCCATTCCTCCATCTAAAAGGTCAGTATTCACAAAGCATATGTATAATTTTGCATGAAAATGCAGAGAACACATGCTTGAGGTTTGTTTACCAGATCCTATGTTATACCCTAATGGAATGTTATACCCTAATGGGTTCCATTTGTTATCGCTGGGGATGATTCCATTAAGCAAATCATAATACGTCCAAGTGTCCTCTGAGATTCCCAAATGATCTTGTAAAGGTCTTAGGTAATACCCTAGATGTTTCACAATCACTCGAATCATCTTGAGTTCATTTTGGCCTTATTATGTTGCTATACGGTTCACCCAACTAATACCCTCATGCTCAACGAACCTTGATGTTTGTATTATCCCCTTAAGTGGGGTAATTATCACTATACGTTTCACTTACAAATTATACGAGTAAAGGTGCTTAAGGGAAATTTGGGCTTAATTAAAGAATTTAGCCAGTTCGATTTTCAAAGATTGGCTTATAGTGTTATAAAAAGATTTCAAATTAATTATAGGTCATTTTCTAAACCTCATTTACAAAATTTGATTAAGCCTAGCTCACTATTAAGCCCGTAAAATTTAGTGGGTAGATTTGTAATTTTTTTTAGGAAAATTTAAATATTCATCTTTTTAACCCTTATTAAGAATCATAAATCATGTTAAAACCATTATTAAGATCTTCCAAAGGCAAACCCCCAACCCAAATATTTTCTGATTTAACTACTCTTTCGAATTTCATCAATTTGAGAAATTACAAATTTATCCTAATTGAGAACAAAGTGAGACTGGTTGCTACCATTTATCCATTTCTTATTTCAATCATCAAGACAGGTCAATTACGATCATTTATTACCCATTTACCCTTTTGGTTGAGCCTAAAGATTAGTAAAGTCTTAAATTTCAAAACTACCCTTTTCCCCTTAAGGCCTTAACACTTCACAATTCATTAAATCAAACTCAAATGACTTTAAGATTTTATGTTACCCTAGTCATGGGATAACTAAAACATGAGAGGAGAAAATGTAATTTTGTTTGAATTTATTTAATTTTATAATTATTTTAAATGCAAAAAAATAGGGATTTTTAAATGAAAATTTAATAACTCAACCAAAACGAAGCTATGCATTTAAGAAAATTACTGAAATATCTTCTAGATTAGAGGACCACTTGGACCAATTTCCATGATTTTTAGAGGTTTAATTAAATTATTAGAATTATTGGGTTTTTTTAGAAAATTTTTGTTTATTTTTAGTATTAATCAAATATAAAATATTATTTAAGTGGAAAATTAAATTTTATATTTTTCTTAAATCTCCCTGAGTCTAGGAAACCCATAGAAATAAATTTCATATTTTTATGATTTGTATTTTAATTATTGCAATTATTTTAGTGGAAAATTAAAGAAAATTCATTTTAAGTCTTTAAAAAATTTATATCTTGACTTAGAAAATTATTTTAATTGGTCCCAAGGGGATCAAAAAGCCAAATGTGACATTTTAGTGTGTTTTAAAGTATTGTAATTTTTATGAATTTTAATTAATTTTTAATTATTTAAATACTTAAAAATGACTTAAAAATGAAGTATTTATTTTAATTACACTTTTATTTTTCTTAGGATCCTCTGGTCACAAGGAGCTCCTAAAACCAATTTGGTGATTTTGGGAATTGTACTTTAATTAATATAACTATTTTAATGCGAAAAAATACAATTTCACTTTATTAATTCATTTTAGTGGTCAAATTAACACCAATGGGCTTGAAATTTTTATTGTAGCTCCTCTGATATTAAATTATAGTGGAGAATGATTTTTATTCCATTTACGTTTATAATTACTCCAATTTGATTTTGTTTTTCTTTTTATGGGTTAGTGACAATTAGTGTTATTCTAAATGAGTTAAACCAAGTTTATATTTTTCATAGGGTCCTCTAACCATAATGAACCTACCAAAATAATTTTTATATTTTTTTGATGAATATTTTAATTATTATAATTATTTTACCAAAATAGACAAGATACACTTGAAAAATAGAGATCTCTACCTGGAGATCTCCCCTGACCTTGGAAAAATCAGAAAAGATCCCTCATGACAGAGAGAACCAAAGCCCCAAAAATCAAGTCATGGTGAAATGTCCATACAAATGGAGAATCCAAATAATAAATACACTATTTGGTTAATTAGAAATCACACATCCATCAAACAAACATGAAACCATTTTCACATTATTCTCCTCTGATCACTGAGCATGAGGGTATTTTTATTTTATTTTTATGATTTTTCTATGCAAAGTTATGGGTTTTAAAGATCTGGTCATTTAAATAAATCATAAAATCCTTATTTTTCTCTTTGACCACCGCAATGCCACCTCATTCTAAGCAACTCCAAACTGCGCACACGTGTGCTTCTAGTTGGGCACCGCCAGTTGAGTCAGGCCGTTGTACACGCACCAAGACTTCATCCAACGCAATCTCAGCTGTCCCTCCCATACACACGGAAATGGACAACATCCATTCATCATCCCTAAGTCCCTAATCCGAGAGCCGTTAAACTTAAGAACTTAATATCTCACTTGATACTCAACCAAATCTAATTGGGTTTTTTTCTATACTCACGTCCAGACTAGGTGAATATATTCAAACAATTAATCATGCTTTTAATTAAGTCTATGAACATGGAGAATTAAAAGATGCTCCTTTTACGGGGAGAGCTCAGTAGCTTTACCCATGAGGTGTGGCCTTGATTGGGTGCTTCCAAAGGCTTGAGATAAGTCCAGAGAGCTCCTAGATGAAGCCTTAGGCTGTGGTGAATTGCCTAGGTAGGATTTCAACAAAGGTCGATTTTGGGTGTTGATCAAAGTTTATGCTAGGGTGGGTTGGTGATGGGGCATTTGAGTGGGGCGTTTGTGGAGGATCCTCTTCTTTCACTCAGGGATGGCGTTGGTGCAAATAATTTGACTGTGGTGCACTGTGGAGCTATGGGTAAATATGTCCTAGTTTTGACCTGATTTTAAGCTCCAAACTTGAGCTCAAACAGTGGGTTTGAGGGCCGGAAGATGGTTGTATTGAACTTAGAGGGCTTTAAAGAAACTCTGGGAACAATTTTCCAGGTCTCCCTAAGGAATTTCATCAACCCCTCCCCTTGGCCGTGGGGGGTGAGTTTAAAAAGAAGGGGCCATGGTGGCTCTCATGACAAGCTAAGGTAGCTAGGGTGTTGCCTAGGTGGAGCACAGAAAGGCTCTAATGGCCAATTAGATTGGTAACACTTGGATGGGTTCAATTTTTGGGTTTTGACCATATGAGATTTCTTGTTCAAGGTGTTTTCCGGCAGCCAAGGTGGCTGGCCAGTCAGGGTCAGGTCACCATTTGGTCCGAGGGATCAGGGCTTGGTTTTAGTGAAGTCAATTTTGGTTGGCCATGTGTAAAGGTTTTGGATTAAAGAGGAATGGCGGAAGGGTCATTTTGGATCAATTTGGTTCAATGCATGATTTGGGGTTGGGCTCACCCATCAAGGAATGTTAGGATGCTGAACAAAATTAGGTGGTTCAGCTGGGTTAGCATGGTGAAGTCCCCATACAAGTGGATTAGGGCTAATGGTGTGCTTAAGTGAGTCATGGGAGTGGTTAATCATGTGTCAATGGACTACTAAAGAGGCTCCTTCTTTCAATCAAAATAGCCTGGTGATATGAGCATGACTCGCATGGCTTGCATGTGGCTTGGAGATAGCTTCATGGCTTGTCCTTGGCTTGGTCATTTGCATGAAATGGGATTTTTTGATTTTATGGGGTATTTTTTTGGAGTTTTTCATGAGGCTTAATATGGAATGATTTGATCATGTATTTAAAACTTAGGGAATAATTTTGATTAAATGGATGATGGGATGAAATGTCATGCCATGTGGGCTTTGGATTTGGGCTTTTGGAATTAAGTGTGGTGTTCTTTGGCTTTTGAAATTGGGGTGAATTTGGGCCAAAATTTGGGTCAATTAAATGTTTAATTTTGTGTTTGGAGATGTCATGAAGAGTTTTGAAAAGATTTCAAGTGATTTTGAATTGAATTAAAAAGTCAATTTGGGGATTTTGGACATAGGGTCAAAATTGGGCCTTTTTTATTTGGGTTGGAATTGGGCTTACAATTGGATCAAATTGGGCTTGGGTTTTATTTAGATTAGGATTAGGGATATTGAATATTGATTTGAAATTGAAATTGGGCAAGATTGGTATCAATTGGGCCAAGATTGAGGCTAATTTGGGGAAATTGGGCCTAAGGGCAATTTAGGGCTTTTGTTACCTATTTACCCTCTTGATTAGGCCTAAATATTAATTAAGCTCTAAATTACAAAATTACACATTTGTCCCTCAAGCCTTAACACCCCATAATTCATTAAATTAGACTCAAATCTCTTGGAAATTTTATGTTACCTCACTCATGGGTTAATTATAACATCAGAAGAGAAAATGTGGTTTTTCTGAACTTATTTATTTTATAATTATTTTTAATGAAAAATAGGGATTTTTAATGAAAATTTAATAACTCAACCAAAATGAAACATATGTTCTTAAGAAAATATTAAAGGTTCACTTAGGTTAGAGGACCACTTGAACCAATTTTCATGATTTCGTAGATGTTTAATATAATTGTTAAAATTATTTGTTTATTTTGAGTATTAATTAAATATAAAATAATATTTAAGTAGAAAATTAAGTTTTATATTTTTTATTAAATCTCTCTCAGTCCAGGGAACCCAAAGAAACAAATTTAATATTTTTTTATTCATATTGTAATTATTAGAATTATTTTAGAGAAAAATGAGAGAAAATCCAATTTTAAGCCTTTAAAATTAATATCTTGACTTAGAAAATTATAAAAAATATTTTTATTGGTCCTAAGCAATTAGGAAGCCAAATGCGATATTTTAGTGTGTTTTTACAATTTTGTGATTTTTATGATTTTTAATTAATTTTATTAATTTAAATGCTTAAAAATAGCTTAAAAATGAAATATTTATTTTAACTCCATTTTTATTTTTCTTAGGTTCCTCTGATTATAAGAAGCTTCCAAAACCAATTTGGTAATTTTTTGAGTTGTATTTTAATTGTTATAATTATTTTAATATCAAAAATGTCTTTTCACTTGATTAATCCAATTAAGTGGTCAAATTAACTCCAATTGACTTGAGTTTTTTTTGGGGAGTTCCTCTGACATTAAATTATAATAGAGAATAATTTTCATGCCATTTACATTTACATTTACTCCAAATTAATTTTCTTTTTATTTTTAGGGTTACTCACAATGATTTCAGTGAGTTAAATTAAATTTATATTTTTCCTAGGATCCTCTGGCCACAGTTAACCTACCAAAATAAGTTTTTTATTTTTCAAATGAGTATTTTAATTATGATAATTTACATACCAAAATAGAGACCATTAACTTGAAAATTAGATAACTATGCCTAGAGATCTCCCCTAACCTTGGAAAAATTAGAAAAAGAATCCTCATAATAGATAGAACTAGAGCCCCAAAGATCAAGTCATGGTGAAATTTATATTTATATGGAGAATCAAAATAAGGAAAACACCATTTAATTAATTAAAAATAATACATGCATCAAATAAACTTGAAAATATTTCCACATTGTTCACTGAGCAACAAGGTATTTTTATTTTATTTTTATGATTTTTCTACACAAAGTAATGGATTTTTTAAGTTATGGGAAATTAAACAAATAAGAAAATATCCTATTTTTCTACTTAAACTAATCAGCCCCACGCTATCCTCGTACGCGTCGAACTTTACACGCGGCGCGATCCCGTTTGACGCCACCATCCACGCTAGTAGCCACGCGCCTGCAGTTCCGTTCCATCTCCCCATTTGGTGCAATCAGAGCCGTCCGTGCGATACACGTGTTATCCAATGGCATTCGGTCATCTTCCCCAATAGAGCCAACCGCAAACCGTCCATCTTATGGGCTTAATATCTCACTCGATACTCAACCAAATCAAGTGTAGCTTGTTCCTATAGACTCGACTTGACTAGGAGAACATATTCATACGAAAAATCAACCCTTAATTAAACTCTATGCACAAGGAGAATCAAATGAAGCTTGGTTTAGGGTTAAGTTTCAATACCTTGGTTCAAGAGGGGAAACCTTAATTAGATGCTTGTGGAAGCTTCATGAGGGTCCCAAGAACCTAGGGATGGAGCTTCTAGCTATGGTGAATTCCTTAGATATGAATTCGATCAAGATCGAATTAGGGGGTTGATCAAAGTCCACCTTAGGGTGCTCTGGTGATGGGGCTTCTGTGAGGAATCTTCCTCTGTTACTATGGGGATGGTGTAGGTGCAATTAATTTAAATTTGGTGGAGTTTTGGGGAGTGTCCTGTTTCAGCCTTGAACTTGAGCTCTAAAATTGAGCTCGAGCAGTGGCTTTGAGTGCTAAGGGTGGTTGGGTTGAACTTAAGAGGTATTAAAAAAGCTCTGATAGCAATTTGACAGAGTCTCCCCAAGGAATTTCAAGCTTTCCTTCTATAGTCATGGAGGGAGGGTTTAAATAGAGGGGGAAGGAGAGGCCACAAGAAGAAATTGGTGGGTGTCCTAGATTTCTTATGTGAATTCCAACAAGGTGCAAAATCTAGTTGGAACGAGACAGCTGGGATGGGTTTAATTTTAAGTTTTATCCATGGGGGAGCATTTGGCCATGGCTTTTTCACTAACCTAAGTGGTCGGCCAGCCAGGCTCAGGTCACCATTTGACTCAGGGAGGTCAGAGCTTGGTATTGGAGAAGTCAATTGGGGTTGTCCATGTGTAAAAGCATGAGATTGAAATAGTAAGGGGAAAGGGCCATTTTGGGTCAATTTGGATGAAATCATGATTTTGGGTTGGGTTGACCCCTCAAGGAAGGCTTGGGATGAAGAGAATATCATTTGGTTCAGCTTAATCATTGGAGATAAGTCACCATCCAAAGAGATTTGACTAAACTTGGGTTAGAGTGATTCATGGGAGGGGTTAAAATTTTTTTTAAGGATCTTGAAAGTGGCTTGGCCTCTTGTCATTAATAGTTTGATGATGTGGCAAGGCTCACATGGCTTACCTATGGCTTGGGAATGGCTTCATGGCTTCCCTTTGGCTTGGTTAAGAAGGGATTTTTGAATTTATAAGATAATTTAGTGGATTTTGGCATGATGCTTGATTTAGAATGATTTGATTTTGAATTTAGGACTTTAGGAATGTTTTTAATCAAATGGATGATGAAGATAAAGAATTGTAATGTGAGCTTTAGATTTAGGCTTTTGGAATTAATTGTGGTGAGCTTGGGCTTTTAAAATTGGGATTTGAGTTTGGGCTAAAATTTGGGCTAATTGAATGTTGAGTTTTCTATAGGAGAATGTCATGAAGGATTTGGTAAAATTTCAAATGGTTTTAAGTTGAATTGATAGGCCAAACTAGTGGATTTGGACATATAATCAAAACTGGGCCTTTTTTATTTGAATGAATTTTGGCTTGCAATTGGATTAAATTGGGCTTGAATTTGGGTTAGATCAGGATTTGAGATATCAAATTTTGATTTGGAATTGAAATTGGGCAAGATTAGGGTTAATTGGGCCAAAATTGAGGTTAATTTAGAGATATTTGGGCATTTTAGGGCAAATTGGGGCTTTTGGTCAACTTGGGTTAAATTGGTCAAATCTGGTCAAATTGATGATCAAAAATTGAAATTGAGAATACTTCGATTTTGTGGAATTTTTAGAATTTTTGAGTCATGAAGGGCATGTTGGTAATTTGGTAATTTTTTGGGGATATTTTGAAAATTTAGTACTTTTAGTGAATTTTGGTCAATTTAGGTAGTGTTGAGGGGTTTGAGATGATTTTTGGAAATATTTGGGTATTTATGGTAATTTTGGAAAAATTTAATGTTGTAGGGGTATTTTGGTAATTTGGTGATTTTGGGCGAAAATGGGCCAACAAGCCTCAAGCCATACTAAACCAATATGAGCCATATGAGGACTCATTTAAGATGCTCAATGTATTGGTTCTAGCCCTCTTAGCCAAAGACTAGAGGTACAAGGTCATCACATGAGCTTTCCAAAAGGAGTAGAAGACCAACCAAAGGGATCTTAGGGTTTAGGGTATGTGAGAGAGTGTAGTGTGTGCAAGTTAGCCCCACCAAAACCAAATCACCGAGGGTTAGTCCTAAGGTCTGACCATCTTATGGGAGACTCCCCTTGAGCTCTTCCATACTAACCCCACCTATTAAGATCTAGAGGTTAGGACCAACATGTGGAACTTTAAGCTGAGCAAAAAAAAAATTAGAATTTCTATTCGAGAGGGTTCATTTTCTAGCCGTCTAAGAATAGTCAACAGAAAAGTCCTATGGCTAGACCCTAGGCTATTAAAGAGGAAACACTAGACCTCAACCAAAAAGGAGGTCAACAAATTGACCCCCAATAGGTGTGGTTTGTTGGGCAATCACACCGCCCATATTGGCGTTGACCTACAAGATCAATAGAACCAAAAAAAATTTCTAGGTTAACAAACCTAGAATGAAAAGTAGACTTGAATGAGAATTGTTTCCGCCGGGGAGTAATAAAGGCTCTCGTTGGGAAAATAGACAGTCCTGGTGAGGATTGAATTTGCCAAAAGAGAGTTTTGGGTTTTTATTTAAAAGTGCAATATGGTGAATTCATGTGCGAGAGAACCAGATTGAGTAGAAAAACAAGCGTAGAGAAGAGAAAAGGATGTCTGTGCCTACCCTGAAGAGTATATATATGTGGGAATATGACATTTGTGCCTATCCCAAGGAGTATATATGGGAACCAACCCCGAAAAGTGTCTATGGAAATAGGAAATCTGGGCCTACCCCAAAAAGTGTCCATGGGAATAGGACGTCTGGGCCTACCCCAAAAAGTGAAGACGGGAATAGGACGCCTGGACCTACCCCAAAGATTAAGGATGGCAATAGGGCATCTGTGCCTACCCCAAAGAGTATATATGGGAACATACCCCAAAAAGTGTCTATGGGAACAGGATGTCTGGGCTTACCCCGAAAAGTGTCCATGGGAGTAGGATGTCTGGGCTTACCCCGAAAGTGAAGATGGGAAAAGTGTCTATGGGAATTGGACGTCTGGGCCTACCCCAAAAAGTGTCCTTGGTAATAGAATGTTTGGGCCTACCCCAAAAAGTGTCCATGGGAGTAGGACGTTTGGGCCTACCACAAAAGTGAAGATGGGAATAGGATGTTTGTGCCTACCACAAAGAGTAAGGATGGGAATAGGTCATCTGTGCCTACCCCATGGGAAAGGATGGGAATAAAGCATCTGTGCCTACCCCAAAGAGTAAGGATGGGAATAGGGCATCTGTGCCTACCCTAAGGGTATAGATGGGAATAGGACGTCTGTGCCTATCCCAAAGAATATATATGGGAATAGGACGTCTGTGCCTACCCCAAAGAGTAAAGATTGGATGAAGACGTCTGTACCTATCCTGAAGATTATATATGAGAATAGGGTGTTTGTGCCTACCCTAAGGGTAAGGATGGGAATAGGGCATCTGTGCCTACCCAGAAGAGTATATACGAGAATAGTACGTTTGTGCCTACCCCAAAGAGTAAAGATGGGAATAGGACGTTTGTGTCTATCCCGAAGATTATATGTGGGAATAGAACATCTGTGCCGACCCCAAAGAGTATATATGGGAATAGGACGTTTGAGCCAACCTCGAAGAGTAAAGATGGGAATAAGACATCTGTGTCTATCACGAAGAATATATATGGGAATAGGATGTCTGTGCCTACCCCAAAGAATATATATGGGAATAGGACATCTGTGCCTACCCCGAAGAGTATACATGGGAACAGGATGTCTTTGGCTACCCTAAAAAAAAAAGATAAGAATAGGACGTCTATGCCTATCCCGAAGAATGTATATGGGAATAGGATGTTTGTGCCTACCCCAAAGAGTAAAGATGGGCATAGGATGTATGTGCCTATTCCGATGAATATATATATGAGAATAGGATGTCTGTGCCTATCCCGAAGAGTAAAGAAGGGAATAGGATGTCTGTGCTTACCCTGAAGAGTATATATGAGAATAGGACGTCTGTACCTATCTTGAAGAATATATATGGGAGTCAGAACCTAAGTACTGAACCCGAGCACAACATAAAAAAGTGTAGAGAACTTGTGATGTCAATCCTATAGATATGTTGCATGTGAAGATATGACAAAAAATTATGGGATTTTGGGAGATTTTGTGACAAACATGAAATTCTGTGGGAATGTGAAGAGATTGGTGCAAGACAAGATAGTCGTGTTGCAAAAGCAGAGAGTAAGTAATCTCAAATTTGAGAGAAACAAAGTCAACAAATTTTAAAAAAATTTTCCCGCTGTCCTTACCATATTTAATCATCAACAAATATTTTCAAAATATTTTAGTTTTGGTTAATTTTCAAAAAAAAAATTGAATTTTTAGTATCGAGCTTTCGTTGTATCGTTCTTTGTTTGTATGGCTTCTAATCAATCGCACAAGAGAGAGCAATTTGACAAACAAGTTGAAACTTGAAAGAAATTTCATTAATCTACTGCAAAAATGAGCTACAAACTAAGTACATGCTGAAGTATCAAAATACAACATGCTGAACATATCTGAATCATCAAATACTGAATACATATCATGCACTGAGCATATCTGGTACATATATCATGTCTGCTGTGCAAAACATGGCACAAAATGGTATCTTGCTGATCATCTTCGACGTGGTGACTTCCTGATCAAGCTGACCTACTAAGCCACGCTCCAGAATAAGAATTCCCTTCACGTGTACTTAAAGGTGCAACCCTCTCATAACTCATATGGCTGCAACTCTTCCAACTCAGGGTCTGGACGGAACCCTCGTGGTATCTTATCATCCCGCATTCTTCTGAACGTTACGGAAACTCGGGGATGTCGCACTCCTGGGATGCAATGTTTAGCTAAATCAGCACCATTTCCATTTAAGACCAGCACTGTTCCCAGTGGGAGTGGAATTTCAACGGACCCTCTGAATTCCCCTGGACCAATGATATCAATCTCTTTTTTGAAGAGTATATTTCTTTTGATGATGAAAGACACTGTACGAAAGGGTCTAAGAAAATCAGGATTATCAATATGGGGAGGAATGCAACTCCCTTCATTATAAATATTGATGATGCAACTGTTTAGGATGCAGTCTGGCGGCAATATACTCCATCAAATTAATCTTTTAACCATTCTCTTGATCACATAAGACATCATATCCACCTCATCATATCTTAAGATACCAGGGGATTTCCTTCCTTTTCTATCTTTAACAAAATTGTGACAACAACGACATTGAATGGTTATCCTACCTTTCCCACGCATCCATTTTCAGGGTTCAACATATGTTCTTGGCCTCTGTGGACCAGCTCGGCCTCTGGCTTGTAGATCAAATACACATTACAAAATCCTCTTCTCATCATTTTTTGGGAAGACTCCAATAAATAGCGTCAGGCCCTCCAATATAATGACGACTTCACCCCGGATCTCTTCATAGAATTCAAATTCTCTTCGCTTTACCCTACACATTCTATTCATCTCAGCTATAGGAATATCATCAAATTAACAAGGTGGCCTTCTTGTCTCAACCTCTTCAATGACTAGTGTCTACTCTGTATCCACAGGTAGTGAAATATATGACTCAACGTCTCTGTGTGCTGCCTCGTGACCTCCTGCTATGGGGCTATGAATTCTTGCACTGAACTATAGCAATCCAAGTGTAGACAATTACATCTTGGGCATTCTACAAATGTTCATCCGGTAGATTCTCCTATGGGTAGCTCTGCATTACACATTGGACAACCCCTATAGGACTCATGGGGTATCTCTGTCTACATCAGCTCTGCGGCCGGCTCCAGTTCATCCTTTGTACCTGGTAGACTGGAAGAGGTTTCTTTCATAAGTGGTTCATAAATCTTCACCTCAGCAATTGGGGTAAGTATTGTGGCTGCTTCTCTCTTTTGTCTCCTTTCCTTCTATAGAAAGGCTCTGTGTTTGCATCGGTTGGCATTGCGACGCTGCGTTCTTTGCAGTGGTGCGTCAGGCACTCTATCTTCATTGACACCTATTAAATCCCTCGTCGGTGCAGTTATTAGGGACTATAGACAACTGGTCCCTTCCATTGGGTATTGTTGAGTGATCATCTTTTTTCTCTTTCATGAGGAGTCATTTTCAGCTCCATTTTTTAGTAGAGACGGTAATCCTTCTTTTTCCCGCCGGCTGACAATGTCTATCAAGGGACCTTCATAATTTACATCAACCTGACCAAATTTAAAATTAAGGTCTATGATGCCACCTTGAGGATTATTTCCTTATCTAGTGCGAGATCTAAGCCATCTTTGAAGGAAAAGATCAACTTACGTTTCGACATTTCTTCTATAGAAGACAAAAAAAATATTTGTGCGCTGACATCCATCATGAACATAACAAAACAAAGCATCAACAACCTTGACAATTTGAAAGTTTTATTTATTCAATTTTTATTTAAATTAATTAGATTTAGAAATTAGAAATAGAGAAATAAAATGAGCAATTTTTGACCCAATCACAGACGTTTGGCCCAAAAAATAACCCCAAAAAAATCAAAATTTCAAAAAGTGAATGATGATTTCAAGAGGTTGAGTAGTATGACATCATGTTGGGTAATATATCTTCAAGTAGCAGCCATTGACAGACAACATGGGCCTTTCACCCCAGAAATCCACCATCTGGTAGGATCCTCCTATGTAAACTTCTTATATAACAAATGGTCCCTCCCAAGTTGGTTCAAATTTTGCATCTATTTTACGGTATGTAAGAATAGGTCTTTTGAGAATGAGAATGAGGTCATCGACTTTAAATTCCCTCGGGCGGACCAATTTGTTGCGTTCTTGCACCATCCTTGCTTGGTAGAGCTCCAAGTGTTGTTGTGCTTCTAGTCGTTTTCCCTCGAGACTTTCTAATTCTTCAAGTCTGAGTTTTGCACTTTCTTCTATTGTAATTTGGTTGGTGACGGCGACTCTGAGAGACGGTGTCTGAACTTCTAGCAGTAATATGGCCTCAGACCTGTATACAAGCGCATAGGGTGTACATTGAGTGGGTGTTCTGAACATCATCCGGGTGAACATCGTCCGGTAGGCCCACAAAGCTTCAAGTAGTCTGTTATTCCAGTCACTTTTATTTTCATCCAATGTCTTTTACAAGATTTGCACTAGTGTTTTGTTGAAAGTCTCAGCTAAGCTATTTGCTACGGGATAGTAAATTGTTGAGTACCTACAATCTATCCCATGTCGTCTAACAAAATTTTTGATCTTCATGCTCTTGAAGGCTGTCCATTTGTTGGAAATTACACTACGCAGAACTCTAAAATGGTAGGCTATATTGGTCTTGAAGAATTGCAAAACATGTTGTGCTATAACGTCTAGTAACGACACTGCCTCTCCCCACTTGGAAAAATAATCCATAGCGGAGAGAATAAATGTATGTCCCTTAGAGGATGGAGGATCTATTAGACCTATTATGTATGTTCCCCAACACTCAAATGACCATGAGGCGACAATTGAGTGTAGCACATTCAGAGGTTGGTGTAAGACCACCCCATCCACTTGATAAAGGTGAAAACTTCTAGTTGTATCCATATAATCGAATATCATCGCTCGCAAATAATATCCAAGTATTTTGATCTTCATCATCATCTTTGAACCTGACTGGTCAGCACCACACAATCTGGCATGTACTTCTTTGACAATATTTGTGCTTCTGCTTGCTCAGACATTGCGGCCACATCTGATCGAATGACCTCTTGTGGAGAGCATCTCCCACCAGAGCATACAACATAGCTCTTTTTGTTATGTAGTATGCCTCAGATTTGTCCTCCAGTAATTTTCCAGTTAGCAAATATTCTATTAATGGTTTACGCCAATCTTCATTGATGTCAGCAATTGCAACCATCATTCCTTCTTCTTTTTCAAGCTTGTGTAGATTGTCGAGGTTGATTCAAGATAAGACCCGTCTTCCTTGTACCATAATATAAATGGAATCCTTTGGTGGACATGCCAGCTCCTTAGCATGTTTTGCTAGAGCGTCGACATGGGCATTATCTCCTCTGGGAATCTGGTATAGAGTCACATTAGGAATCTGCTCCAACAAGTTCATCATATACTAATGGTATTCTATGGTAACCTTGGTTTCTAAATCATGTGTTGTCTAGAAACTTGTTGAATGATAAGTTGAGAGTTACCATAGATGACAATATATGTTATATCCATTGAGATTGCCAATTCCAACCCGGTGATCAACGCTTCATATTTTGCTTCGTCATTTGTACATGACTCTGTCAGGTGATAGGAGAATCTCAACATACCTTTATTTGACATGATGAAAATTAGACCAATCCCTACTTTGCCTGGTATAATTATTTCTGATCCTTTATTTCTTATAGCTGAAGAAGCTCCATCGAAATACATCTCCCAATGTATGACACTGGAGGGTTCTATTTGCAGCATTTACTCATCTGGTAGTTCATCGTTGAGTGGGGACCCAGCTGGATGTGGGTGTGCAGTGAGAAAATCTTTTAAAATATTTTCCCTTGATAGCGCGGAGGGGAACAAAAGTTATATCGAATTTCAGTAAAATCATCGACCATCTTGCTAGACGTCTGAAGAGTGTTGGTTGGATCATCAAATACTGCAACATATTAACTTTCAAAATAAGGGTAACTTTATGAGAAAACATGTAATGCCTACGCTTTTGGGTAGTGAAAATTAAAGCTAGAAAGTGTTTCTCGATATGTGGATACTTCACTTCTGCTGGTATTAGTCGATGACTTAAATAGTATAGCGCATTCTCCTTACCCTCATCATTGACTTGGGCTAACAGGGCTCCGAGAGAGTCATCTAAAGCTGTAGTATAAAGTATCAATGGTTTTCCAGGGATAGGGGCTGCTAAAACAGGAGGTGTCATTAAATATTGTTTAACGTCTTCAAAGGCCCGTTCTTTGAAGGCCCTCTTGCATTTCTCTTCTCAAATGAATTTGACATCCTTTTTAATTAACACCAAGAATGACTGACACTTACCTGAGTGATTAGAAATAAAACATCTCAGATATGCCAACTTTCCTTGAAATGAATGTAGTTGTTTCAAAGTTTTGGGAGGAGGCATTTCCAAGATAGCTTTAATCTTATCCGGGTCGATCTCGAATCCTAGAAATTTTTCGGGGGTAATGCCGAAGGCACATTTTAAGGGATTCATCTTAAGATTATATTGTCATAATCATTCAAACACGATCCTTAAATCATACAAATAGTCTATTTTCTATTTACTTTTAATGACCAAATCATTCAAGTAGCACTCCACTTGTTTATAAATGAGGTTATAAAAAATTTTTGTTATTGCTCGTTGATAGGTTCCTTCGACATTCTTTAAACCGAACGACATCACTGTATATCAGAAAATCCCAATTGGTGTCAGAAAAGGTATAAGTGCTGCATCTTCTGGAGCCATCTTTATCTGGTTGTAACTTGAAGATCCATCCATGAAGGAGAAAATCTCATGTGTCGAAGCGATGTCTACTATTAATTTTGGTATCAGCTCAGGTATCGACAATAGAAATTTGTATTTTGGACATGCCTTATTTAGATCCCTAAAATCAACCCATACACTGATTTGTCCATTTTTATTCTTAACTGGCACGATATTGGCTAACATTGTGGGGTATTGCTCTTCTCTTATAAAGTTAGTATCTATTAATTTCTTCACCTCAGCAATGACTTGTTACTCTATTTCGAGGCGCATTCTTCGGGGAGCTTGTTTCATTAGGGTTATATTTTTATCCACTCCGAGCTTATATACTGCAACCTCTGCTGATAGGCCTGGTATTTCATCAGAGCTCCACGTGAAGCAATATTTAAATTTTGATAATAACTTTATCAATTCTATGGATTCTTCCCCGTCGAGTAAAAAACTTATAAAGGTTTGTCAGGGCTGCTCCTCAGTCCCTAGGTTGATTTCCTTTAACTCATCAACTATTGACTTAATCTCTTCTTCAAATTCTGGTGGAGCATCATCTATTAATTATCCTTGAGTGTCATCCTCTACATCGAGGCAGTCCTCTAATTCATTAGTAACAACCATGCAAAATTCTGAATCATCAACTGGTCCTACAGTACCAAATTTGATACCCTGTTTTGAATTAAGAATTTGGATTTTAACATTCCATAATTTTTCAAAAAGCTATAGCTTATCTTTTGGCATTTGTTTTGGCACATATCTCTGTTTAATTAATTTGTGTATATAAGGAGAAAAGTAACTAAAAGGTAATTCCATTAATTCATTAGAATCATCATCCAAATTTACATGATTTTCAAAATTAGTAGAAGGGGAAGCACAGTAAAACTTGATCGGCTTCAAACCAAAACTACAGACTTCCTTAACCCTCAAACTTTTGAGGGTAGATCGAAGTAAGGGTGTCATAATGTTCACATAGTTGTTGATCCGATCATACATCAACTCATATTCAACTTTTTCCATGTCTTCCAAGGAGATATCGTATTGAGGTTTCTTTTGCTTTATCATCATCATTTCTTCATCAGAACTTCCTTCATCAGAACTTTCTTCCATGTTAATGTTGGTGGTTGGCCTAGTCTGTTCAAAAATGGTGTTGGTTCTTCCTCGTCCACGTCCCCGGCCTCGATCTCGAGTGTATGGGCTAAAAGAACCTCTACCACCTCATTGTAAAGAGACGATAGTAGATTGTCAAAGTAGAGTTGAATGGCCTCTTCTTTGTGATCCTTCTGAATCTTCCACTTCATTTGCTACAATTTCACAATAGAATACAATTTTCTTTAAAGTAGTATGCAGCATCTTCATGAACTGCGAATGGCTGTAAATCTCCTTTAATGCAATGTTCTTGTCCTTCTTTGAAATATTTGATGCATTGATGTAAAGATGATGGAACCATGTCATGCTTATGAATCCATGCTCGTCCAAGCAGCGCATTGAAAGAAGTCTCTGCATCAATGATGTGGAATTTTGCAGTCGTTACTAGTTCTCCAGCTTTTATTAACAGTGTAATTAATCTAAGAGCTCTTTCTCCTTTTTGGTTGAATCCTCTTAACATCATTTTATCGAATGTAAGCTCCTGAACTTGAATTTCCAAATATGCTAACGTCCGTAGACTTATTAAGTTTAGTAATACTCCCGGGTCTACCAAGACTTTGGACAATATAAATCTACCGATGTTGACGGAGATATAGAGCGGTCGATTGTGGTCAGTGGTACCGAGCAACAAGTCTTCATCTGTAGATGTTATCGCAGGTTGTTCTTTCAACAAACAAACTTCATCCGAGGATGTGTTGGCCAACTGAGCCAAGCAAATCTCTGGGTCGAGCAAGGCTGTAACCAGAGATTCTCTCATCTCCTTTGACAGGATTAGAGCGACATAAATGCTTAGTTTGGCTAACAACCTCCTAAGATGAGCTAGCACGTTATAATCAACTTGATATGATCCTCTGATTTTGACATGGCTATGTGGATCTTCCACTGGCTGAGTTGGAGGTAGCTCTTCTTGAATGACTATTTGTTTTCCTTTTTCTATTAGTGCTAACCTTGAGGGTAATAATTTCCCGCTCCTTAGATTTAGTTCTATAATTTCATCTTCTTGAGATGTTATAAGCTACATTTATGGTATTCATTATTCATCAGAGAGATCCAAGTTAATGGAAATCGGTGTACCATGGCACTCGAGGACTGGCTCCTCACTTTCGGTGTTATCACAACCGATATTGTTGATGTCTTCTTCATTCTCATTAACAAGTTTATCAGACTTAAGTGTGATTTGAGGATAGGTTTGGGAATCGAGATCAGAGTTAGATCAAATAAAGTCAGTAATGTTATCATTAGAAACAACCAAAACGTAGCCGAAATCATAATCATTATATTCATAATACCCCGGTGGGGCAAAAAGACATACAGGGTCAGGGGTTTGAGGATTTTCTCCTCCAAATCTGAGACAGCCAATCTAACAGAGGCAGCACCTATCCTACACCCCGAGCTATCGGTCTTCATGACATCACTCTTTTCTATCTCTTCTGGTTGCGGTGACTTCTCTGGCAAAATCTCCAACTTTGGTTGAGTAAGTTGTATACTCTGAACGGCTTCCTGAGCTGAGACTGTCTGAATCTGATATAGTATCTTCATGGATGACTTGCTACAAACTGTGCTCCATCCATCTTTATTTGCATATAGATCTATCGGAATGATTGGCTCGACCGAAATCATATTCATAGAACCTTTTTTAGGATCTTTCAAATATTCTTTCAAGATTGTTATGTTTCCTTATTTAAAGCTCCTCTCGAGCCAATCCTTGAAAACAATACAACCTTCTATTGTATGTCCCAGCATCCTGTGGTAGCGGTAAAAATTGGGACAATCTTTCTTACCAACCTCTTTGGGCTTTTTTGGTTCTGAAAATTTGAATTCTTGCTTTTTCATTAATTTTCTGAACATTTTTTGGCACAACCTCATCTTTGAAGGAACAGACTTTTCTCCTTCGTTCTGAAAGAGTCGGACCCGTTCTACCTTCCATCTAGTATGATCCTCCCTGGTATGACTGTTGGTTGGTGTTTACCTCACTCTTAGTTGAGTTCTAGTCTTTCTCTTTAGTAGCCTAGGGTCTAGCCATAGGACTTTCCTATTGACTATTCTTAGAGAACTAGAAAAAGGCACCTTCACCATTAGAAATTCTAAACTCTTCTTTATTCAACTTGAAGTTCCACATACTGGCCTAACCTCTAACACTTAGTAGGTGGGGTCATTATGGGAGAGCTCAAGGAGAGTTACTATAGGACTTCTAGACCTTAGGGTTGACTCTGGGTGTTGGTCTAGAGCTAAGGCACTCACTTGCAATCACTTGTACTCTTAAACTCAGAATTTTCTGACTTTGGCCTCTTGAGTCTTTGGGAAACTCATGCGAGGGTCCCCTAAACCTACTAGCCCTAGTCTAGGGTTTAGCTAAGACCAATACATAGAGGGCCCAAATGGGGTTTCTAATTATCCATGGCTTACTTTTTGTCGTTAGTTCCCCAATTTTACCCAAAATACTCAGTCTGACCTTATGTCCCTAAACTCCCCCAAAATACCTGAGTACCCTTGAAACACTAAATTTGGCCAAAATTTCCAAATTTATCCAAAATACCTAAACTTGTTCAAAAATATTTCAAACCTTTTGAAAACACCCAAATTACCCAAAATCACCAAAAATTGCCAAATTACCAAAATGCCCCTCATGGGCCCAAAATTTCAAAAATTATAAAAAATCCCAAAAAATACCAAAAATATTTCAAATATTCCTTATTTCATTTTTCTTAACTACCACATGACATAATTTTTCCAATTTGACCATATTTGATCAAAACCCCCAAATTTCCATTAAAAGCCCAAATTTCCTCAAATTCAACTCAAATGTCCATCAATTTGATGCTAATGTCCCCAAATTTCAATCCCAAACTCAAATTCGCCCTCAATGTGACCGAAATAAACCAAATTCAAGCTCAATTGGTACATGACCTAAGCTCACCAAATTGAACCCATAGTCCACTCAATTGACCACAATTGATGTTTTAAACTCTTCATAACAATCCTACACATCAAACTTGACCTTAAATTGGCCTTGGTGAAACCTCAATTTCACTTAATTTCAACTTCAGTCCAAAAATCCCCAAATTTGCCCCAAATTGGTTATGCCTCTCCCAAATTTCACCAAATCGATTGCCTTCCACAAAGTCCATAACATAGCTTTAGAACAACACCTGAAATTGAGCTTGTTTGAATTCATACCTGGACCTTACATCATAGCAAGAGGCTCAATCCCTAGCCTCCTTGGACTCCAATGAACGTGCCAAACATCTCTGATTGAAGCTTCCCTTCTCAGAGCGAAGGTATTGAACTCCTCCTCATCCCGAGCCTATTATGATTCTACATTTGGTTGAGCTTAGTTTCATAGCATCTTAATTATATGGATATGTTCCTCTAGTTTAGACGAGAATTTTAAAGAAAAATTCACTTATTTTGGTTAAGAAATGAGGGAGATATCAAGCCTTGAAGATGGACGGTTCTCGGGTTAGTCTATTTGGGGACGATGACGAAGCACCATTCGATCAAGCGTGTGTCGGATGGACAGTCAAGATGAAGCCGGACAGTGCTTCCTTACATGAACCGCGGGCCGAGTCAGCGTTGAAGTGGATGGCGACTTCAAATGGGAGCGCGCCGCATGCAGTTTCGGAGCCGCTGTAGGATGACGAGGCATCGCACGTTTAAATAGATAAATAGGAATTTAAATAATTCAAAAAATACTCCCTAATTTCAAAAATTCATATCTTCGTGTAGAAAAATCACAAAAATAAAAAAAAATACCCTCTTGCTCAGTGAACAGAGGAGAAAAATGTGGAAATAATTTAAAGTTCATTTGATGCATGTTTTATTTTTAATTAATTAAATACTATTTTGAGTCTTTTGACTCTCCATGCATATAGACATTTCAACATAACTTGAATTTTTGGTCAAAGGAAACACTCCTTGATTTTTCCAAAGTCAGAGGAGACCACTAGGCAAAGAACCATATTTTTCAATTTTATGTCCATTATTTGCGTAAATTAATCATAATAATCAGCATGTTGCTTAAAAAATCTAAGAAAATTTTTGTAGGTTTACTATGTCTAAGGAACCCTTAGAAAAACTTCTCATGAGTCAAGTCAATCAAAATTAACCTAATCTTCATAAACCCTAAATCCCTAAGGTAATTAATTTTGGAAAACACAAACATCAAAATGACTTAATTTTTTATCTCCACTGTTGTCTAAGATCTAGAGAACTCCCCATAAAATTTTTAAAGCATTTTGAGTCTATTTGATGCTAAATTGATTTTTCAAGTTAAATATCTCTTTTGTCACTAAAATGATTTTTAATGATCAAAATATAACTAAAAAAATTAAGAAAACTTATTTTTGGAGTTCTCTATGATAAGGGGAATTTTATAAAAATAGAATGTTATTTAAAATAAAAACTTCATTTTTAGCCTATTTTTAAATATTTAAATAATTAAAAATTCATAGTAGACATAAAAATAATAAAATTCATGGAAATGTTCTAAATTGTTTTCTAAGCACTTAGAAATAATTGAAATATTTTTCCTGATTTTCTAAATAAAAATATTGTATTTTGAGGCTTAAAATAAATTTTTAAAAGGCTAAAAGATAGATTTCCACTAAAATAATTCCAATAAATCAAAGGTAGACATAAAAATAATAAAATTCATGGAAATGTTCTAAATTGTTTTCTAAGCACTTAGAAATAATTGAAATATTTTTCCTGATTTTCTAAATAAAAATAATATTTTTCCTGATTTTTTAAATAAAGTTATTGTATTTTGAATATTAAAATAATTTTTAAAGGCTAAAAATGGATTTCCACCAATATAATTGCAATAAGTCAAAGAAAATTGAGAAAAATATAAAATTTTCTTCTCTCGGTTCTCTGAACTCAGGAAGATTTTTTAAAAATGCAAGACTTAATTTTTCCTATTTAAAATATTTCATATTTAATAAATACCCCAGAACTTAAAATAATTATAATAATTCAACTAAATTTCAAAAAAAACCTAAAATTTTGTTCTAATGGCTCTCTGGTCTAGGTCTACCTCTAGCAATAATATCAAGTGATTAGGCTTCACCTTGGTCAAGTTAGCAAATTTTCTTGAAACAATTCTGTTTTTGTATGAAAACAATTATATAAATTAAATTAATTTTGAAAAGTCATATTTTCTCCTTTGATGTCTTAATTGACCCATGAATGAAGTAGGATAAAAATTTCAAAGTCATTTGATTTAAATTTGACAAATTATGAAGTGTTAGAGCCTTAGGGGCAAAAGTGTAATTTTAGGAATTTAGCCTTAATTAACATTTAGGCTTAATTCAAGGAGGAAAAGGTTAAATTAATAAATTTCTAAATTATTAAAATTTGGAGGTTTATTAAAATTAAATGAACCTAGGACTTAGGGGTATGACTTTTGAAGTCAATAATTAATCAATTTAATACCCCTATTTGATGCTCAAATGAAATTCATATCCTGGTAGGTCCCTATTAGCTCAATGAACATTGATGTTTCAATTATCCTTAAGAGTAAGTCACCAAAACCTGTTGGATACCTCAGAGGTCTACTAAACTTAATATGTTTCGCTTAACACAAATCTTCCTTAGTCAAACTAATAGGGACCTACCAGGATATGACTTAGGGTTAGGTAGGTCACCAAAACCTTACTTTTTCCGCTTTACATAAAATGTTCTATGCATTTTGAGTTTTAGGTGGTGGAACGAGAAGACTCGCCAGGTACGCTTTTATAGTTTACAACGCCATCTTTCTTGTACTTTTGTACTGTACTTTTGATGCTAACATAAACTTGCATGCTAAACAATGAAGTCACCTTGTATGAAAACTAAAACTGTTAGGATAGCCACAAAACCAAAACCAAAACCAAAATTATATAAGACAACTCAAAATTTAATCACAAACATCACACAAAACAACAACTACAACTAAATTAAGGTGTCTCTATCAAATGATTATGAATACCACGGAGGAGGTAACCTACGTTTCCTAACGAGGCTTCCCACGGTCATGGAACTCATTAAGTTGAGTTTAGTAAATTCATTTGGACTAAGTGAATCCAGTAGAAAATAGTGGTGTCTGAACGAGGGAATCATGGGATTCTAACCGGTGTCACTCTAATCAACTTTAACATGCCCCATAAAAATTTAAAGAACTACAACCATAGGGCCACCTGATTTTGACATTATAACTTGACACACTAGAAAACTCAAACTCGTCGCGGCAAGGAGCTTGGAGCTAGCATAGTGGGTAGCAGAACCTGACTTCATCAGCTAAGCCCATTCATTCCTTAGAATTAAACAACCAAGCCATAGAATTTCAAGGTAGGCTGCTTATGCAACATAAATCCTCAGCTCATCTTTATTCCTTTGTATAGCTCTGTTGTACAATATAAGCCCTAACTCGTCTTAGGATTCCGAGTTTGTCGTTTTTTAGGACTAAAATCCTCACATCTTCCATGTTATTCATGTGATCATCTCATATGAATGTAAGCACTAACAAATAAAATTGGCATGATGAAACACCTAAATATATCTCCTCAAAACTGTTGCCAAACAATAGGATAGACTGGGAAGGCATCGAGGTTCTCCTCCGGATCTATGTCATCCCTTAGTTCTTCTTCCTTTGGATTCCAAAAACAAAATGTTCTATATTTGAGCTAATCCCATTTCACATCTCTTTGTTCGATATCATTGAAAAGTCCTTTCCTTTGAATTCCTTGAAGATAATATTTCTTGATTTTTATCGAGAGTTTTCTTAGATAACTTCGGTCATTTAGGTTGTAATTAACTATAAGAGCTTGCCTTTATAGGAAGCTTTTCTCAAACCCAGCTTAATATAAAACCTATTTAATTCTTCATATTAAATAGGGGAAATTATTGGCAAATAAAATCGTTTCACAGACCAAACGAACATAATATATTTCTTAGTTTATTTGATCGAGCCTCATCCTCAATTCTTGTGTTTATCCTTTGGAATAGATACATGATTTGAGGTATAGCACTCTTTCATTTAAACTATGAAAATATGGGGTCAGTTTGATTTCATATTTTTCTAAACATTAAAACGTCCTTCCGAAGCAGGCGACGGGATTTTGATTCCGGTGACCGACAACTTCTTACGGTGACTTCGCTGGGGAAAAGCTTTTCTCTCCATTTAAATTAAGAAAAATTATCTTCATACATCGGTAATGCGTTCGTGTCCCTTATGAACCAAAATTACCCTTCTTCCATTGGCATGCCTTACCCATTTCTACCTTGGGAAAGTATGGTCAACTCTTTGGACTTCAGGACTGTCTGTTCAATCACCTTCGAATAGAGGGGTTCAGGAGGCCATTAAGGACTCTTTAAATCTTCATGTGGGGTCGCCCCCAATAGGTTTGTTGGTGGATTAGTTCCATCTTGGCATTGTGAGTTGCTAAATGGGTCTCGTAATGGGTCCTAAACACTTCACATCTCCCTTCCAAATCTGATTTTCTATTTTGGAAATTAAGTCAAAGTTATGTTGTGTTGCGCGCGCTTCAAATTTTCTTTTTTACAAATTAAATTTTTCTTACTTTCAAATCACCTTTTTATTAAAATTTTTAAAATCTCCACAAACTAAAATTTACCCGGTCTATGGATTAACCTCTGTTAATTTTTTAGTGCTTGCACTAAGATTACAAGGTTTTGGCCATATAGTTAACCGCAGTGCTTTCTTCTTTTAAAGCTGCTACAATGGCCTGCCCAATGCTGACTTTTTCATGCAACTTGCCAACAAGCCATGAAACACGAAACGTTGCTCCCACCATTAAGTTCGGAGCCAGATTTGAAGACCTCGAGGATCTCCACGGGAAGGTTCTCCACGGGAAGACTCCATTCGTCATGATGAAAGTCACCGCTCCAAAAATTCAGAAGCTGTCCGCTAAATTTAACCCGAACTGTCTTCAGGACTTCCCTTCTTGCAAGAAAGCTAAGATTGCTACCACCACCGCAGCACCCACCAAGCCTGTTGTCCCCGCTGCTATTAAGGGAAAAGAAATAATGACTGTTGAGGATCCAACTGAAGGATTAGCTGCTCCACCTTCCATATTTGAATTTGAAATCGGATCAAGTTCAAAGATTGCACTGTTAACCCAAACTTAGAAAAGAAATTGCAACAAGAGGATTTAGAAAGCTACTAAAGCTTAGGCTCCTAAGAAAACACCCGTCAAGGAAGAGCCTCACAAAGAGGAATTTGAACTATCAGAAAAATATCCACTACTGCGAGGAAGCAGATTTCATCCTCTAGTGGACACCGATAGACATGAGAGCGTCCAGAAGATTGTTGTTGCATTAACATCACTTCATGAACTGGATAGAGAGAAAAAGATGTCTACTCCTATCGCTCGAGTCAGCTCAGTTTTTCAAAGACTAGCTGTCAAAGAGGGTTGTTCAGTTTGTGAGTTACTCAAATTAGTGGGACATGCAATATACCCTCAAATGAAGGAAGAGATTTTAAGGGACATCAAGTCGCCAAATAAAATTCAATTGTAAATTTTCTCACTCGCATTCCCATCTGGTTCCTCCTAGAAAAAAGGTTAACACTGCCGCTATTACTATAGATTCCACCGCTACCAGGACCACAGGCCGTCGACAAGTAAAGTCAAGACTGGGTCCGAGAATCCTACCAAGCACACATCACAAAGATATTCCTAAAAAGGAAAAGACAAAAATGTTACCTGATATTGTTTCTGGTCTACACAGTGGGAAGCATATTTCTCCTCAACATACCGATGTTTCTGCTACGACACTCCATCCTGAGCATCATTATCAAAGAGGAAAATATGGATAGCCAAGGTTGTTGTATCGATACAGTCCAGTGAACCCGCAGGGCATGATCATAGAATGAAGCCAGGGCCCGAAATATCTGACATCGTCGCAACGATTGCCAGCGAGATGGAAGAATAAGCAGAGGAACTCCAACAGGGTCCTACTGATCTTAAGATGATTCAATAATAGATAATTGAAGAAAAAGTTGAAAAGCTCAGGGTCGAGATTTCCAAGTTGGTTCAGGAACACAGATTTTCCATCGACAACAATGATGAAGATTTTGACTATAACGACTACCTCGAAGAAGATTTCATGGATGTCCATGTTATCAAGATCAGGACCACTGCAACTGCGCATGACGCTCAACCTTCTACTGAAGAGAATGCCGTAGATGAGCTGCGCAGGGCTATCCTCCTAAGGGATGAGCAAGTAAGCCTAGTGGAGAAAATTGTCGCCATGACCACTATGACCACAATTCAAGGGCAATCACAAGCACTACAACTAGCATCCCTAGAGATTAACCAACCAGAAATCATACATATTACAGATGAAATAATAGAGGTTGTCTCAGCAAACAGAGAAGAGCAACCAAAGAAGGATTCTCCACCAGGTGCCATGCCGGAGAAAGAATTCAAATAGATAGTCGAGCAAGTTCGGGATGCCTTAACCCAATCTAAGGGTGGTGCATTGATTCTAAAAGGTAGATGACCAAAGGAAAATATGTTGAGATTTTCATACTTATTTTATACTGTTTTTGATGATATTGCACTTTAAAGAAAGGTATTTTTGATGTTTTGTTACAAGAATGATGAATTAGGGTCAGTGAAACAAAAAGATGCAAAAAGGAGCCAATTTGGAGCGAAAAAGACCAAAATGTGAAGATTTAAAATAGGGAGCCAACGACGAGCCCAATGGCGTCGAGGGCGAGATTTTCCTGAGACTCCAGAATTAATTCACTTAGAAGGTCCGCCGACGGTGCCCTCGAGGCCGCCAACGGCTTCCTCGAGGCTGACGGCGAGATCGACGGTTATGCTTACTCAAGCTTTGGATAAGGCCAAATTTTGAAGGAAATCTTAGACAACTCTTGGGAAAGCTCATCCACAATTTTAAAAGAAGATTTTGGCCGAAAATTAGAGAGGTCTTGGAGGTTAGAGAGGTTCCATTAGTGTATAGAGAACTTACTAGACTGTCATAATTTTGAGGAATTCTTCGAGACCTTGTAAGAGTGGAGGGAAAGTGAGAGATTTCTTCCTCCTTGCCGCTTCTAAGAGAAATTTTGTGTGTTGTAATGAAAGAAAGAGATTCAAAGGAACTTCGAGGAGTTTGCTTGTGGAGAAATTAGAGATAAGTTTATTTATTGTTGTAGTTTGTATGACTTTGATTTTATATAT
>NW_018227280.1:75754-100065 GCF_001263595.1 Phalaenopsis equestris
CTAGAACTGATTCACTTTATCCATTAACTATAATTTCTTGACAAGGAGAAGGATGTCTTCTTATATATTGAATATCACATTCGAACCTTCATTAGTATATTTAGTTATTTAATAGTTATTAAAATTACATATTTATTTCAATTGCATATTAGTGACAGATAAGAGAATTGAATTTCATTGTTGTAAATAAAGTATTGCTTTTCTTAAGTCCTAGTTCGTAGTTCTAATATTACTCTCTATGGGATCGATATCTAGGACTCCATTAGAGCCCAATATTACTTGAGCGATACATATACTTGCGTTGATAAGTGTGACTTTACAATTATTGAATATTTTATACATAAATCTTTATCGAATCTATAACTATTATTAAGTTTTGGTACAATTGCTGAGGAATTAAATCTTTTAACAGCAGTATTAATTACTTATATTTTTAGCATAGATAAAGTCACTGTCAGTATACCTTACCCGAAAGAGTTCGATTTCATACCTTTCCCTAAGGGTTTTGTGTTCCCAATCTTCAAGATATTTGATGGGACCGAAAATCCCAGACAACACCTAGCACACTTCCAAGCCAGTTGTGACAATACAAGAAATAACAAAGCTTTACTCTGTCAACAGTTGATCAGCAGCCTGTCAGGAGTTGCTTTCGATTGGTATGTTGATTTGCCCAACAGATCGGTTAAAACATTCACCGAGTTGGAACAGTTATTTATACAGAGATTCATCGGGGTGTAAGATCATGTTTCTATAGGAGAACTCATGATGGAGAAACAAAAGCCTAACGAGACTTTAGTGGATTACATTTTGAGGTGGAGAAACCTTAGCATGAAGTGTGAACCTCGAAGTGCAAACCTCAATTATAGGAACATCATGAAATCAACATCCTGCTTAAAAGCATTCATGGATCCATAAATTTCGTGCTATGGGACTCACCATCAAATCCTTCAAGAAGCTACTCACCAAGGCTAGCAGTCTTTAGGAAGAAATCAAACACATGGATTCTCACGAGAAGTAAAAAAAAAGAGTATTTGAAAAGAAATCAGGAACAGTCGCAACTGTTGATAAAGAAAAAAACAACCGATAAAGATATATGAAGAAACTCCACGTTAATCTTCATTACAATAGGCTTTGAAACGGAATAGCCAGTCTAACCAGCGACCGCCTCAGGGAGGATCATCTCAAAATAAAAGAATATCTTTGTTAGAACGAAAAAAAATGGTGTACTCTTTCAAAGATGAAGCTGTATCAAAAATATTCAGAAGTCTGATGAAGAAGCACGAGTTCAAACTACCATGCCCAAAGAAACCTGAAGTGATCAATAAGAAGGATCAATTAAATTATTACCCATATCACAGATTACTGGGACATACAATAGAAGAATGTTTCATCTTTAAGGATTGGCTCGAGAAAAATCTTAAATAAGGAAATATAACAATTCCAAAAGAATATTTAGATCATGGAAGAGTATTTAAAAGAACCTGAAAAAGGTTCTACAAATATGATCTCGGCTGAGCCAATCTCTCCGATTGATCCGTACACTCGAGAAGATGGATGGAGTACAACTTGGAACAAGCTTAAGAGGGTCCAAAACTAAATACAGAATTCATCAAAACAATCTTCCGCACATGTCAGAAAAGATGGATGGGATACAGTTTCGAGCAAATCATCTAAGAAGATGTTAAATCAAATCCAGAACGCTTCAAAGCAAACTACCGCTCAGAGTCTTCAACCCGCCATGCCCGAGATGAAGATTTCACCGCAAGAGCCATCGTCATCAAAGTCAACGAAAAAAAGAACATCTTCACAAAGATTGATAGAACGGAGGGTAGGATAGGGGCTGCCTCTATTAGATTGGTTGTCTCAGATTCGTGGAAGAAAATCCTCGAACCCCTGACTTTGTATGATTATCCTTTTACCCTACTAGGGGCTGATGAATATAATGATCGTGATTTTGGCTACATTTTAACTGTTTCTAGTGATGACGTAATTGATTATGACCAATCTAACTCTGATTTCAATTCCCAAAATGATCCTCAAATCGTACTTGCGTCCGATGTACTCGTTAACAATACCAAAGAAGACATCAATGATACTGCTTACGACAGCACCGGGAGCAAGGAGCCAATCCTCGAACACCACGACACACCACTCGCCCGCAACTTAGGTCTTTTCGACAAAGAAGAAACACCAGAAGATTCAATAATGATACCTAAAGACGGTACAAGAAGAAGAAATTACAAAAATAAACTTAAGAAGCAGGAAAGTATTGCCCCCAAGGATAGCTCCTACAGACAAATGAAAATAAATAGTAACGTGAGAGGAATTACCTCCACCTCCGTCAATGGAAGATCACATAGTCACGAAAAATTTAGAGGACCATGGAAATTGGATTACAACGTGCTAGCTCATCTTAGAAAGTTGTCGGCTCAACTAAGCATTTACGACACTCTGATACTGTCAAAGGAGATGAGAGAAGCTCTGGTTACAGCTTTGCTTGACCCATAAATTTGTATAGCTCAGTTGGCCAGCACATCCTCAGATGAAGTTTGCTCATTGAAAGAATAGTTAGGGGTGACCTTCACAGATGAAGATTTGCTGTTAGGTACGGCCGACCACAACCGAACACTCTACATCCCCGTTAACATCGGCAGATTTGTATTATCCAAAGTTCTGGTAGATTAAAGAGCATCTCTCAATTTAATGAGCTTACGGACATTGGCCTATTTGAACATCGAAGCCCAAGAGCTTACGACCAATAAAATGATGCTAAGAGATTTAACCAAAAAAGAGAAAGAGCCCTTGGGTCGATCACATTACCTATGAAGGTCGGAGAACTAGCAACAACCGCTCAATTTCATATCATCGACGTCGAGACCTCTTTTACGC
Organism: Phalaenopsis equestris; assembly: GCF_001263595.1. Lineage (NCBI taxonomy): Eukaryota > Viridiplantae > Streptophyta > Magnoliopsida > Asparagales > Orchidaceae > Phalaenopsis > Phalaenopsis equestris. The sequence goes on from NW_018227280.1 coordinate 78,644, forward strand.
TTTACTTGGTCAACTGTGGATTCATGAACACAACATGGTTCCATCATTTGTACATCAGTGCATCAAATACTGCAAAAAGGGACAAAAATACTGCATCAAAGGAGATCTACAACCATTTTCAATTCATGAAGATGCTGCCTACTACGCGCCACCAAAGAAAACTATCTTCTCACGATAGATTTTGACAAACAAAAATGAAGATTCAGAAAAACCACAAAAAGAAGGCCATTCAACTCTGCTTCAACGATCTTTTGCCACCATTCTACATCAAATTGGTGGAGCTTCTTTTGGTTCGCGCACCCGAGGTCGAAGTCAGGGACGTGGACGCGGAAGAATCAATCTAATTTTTGAACGGACTATGCCAACCATCAACATGGGTGATGAAGACAGTTCTAAAGATGAAATAACGATGAAAAAAATAGAAGAAACCTCAGTATGAGATATCCTTAGAAGATACGAAGAAAAGTGAAAGTGAAACAATGTATGATCTTATAAACCACTATGTGAATAATATGACCCTTAATCTGACCCTTCCTCGAAAGGTTGAGAGTTTAGAGGTCAAGGAATTTTGTAGTGTTGGTTCAAAGACGATCAAATTTTATCGTGCTTCTACCTCTACTAATCTTGAAAACCATATAAATTTGGATGATGATCCTAACGAATTAATGGAATTGCCTTTTGGTTTCTTTTCTCCTTATGTACAAAAGTTAACTCAATAGGGAGATTTGTCAAAGCAAATGCTAAAAGATAAATTTCAACTTTTTGAAAAGTTATTGAATGTTAAAAGTCAAACTCCCAACTCAAAAGAGGGTCTCGAATTTGGTACAGTGGGACCAGTTGATGATTCAAAATTTTGCATGGTTGTTACTAGTAAATCAGAAGAGGATTGCCTCGATGTAGAGGATGACTCTACCGATCAACTAATAGGAGATGCTCTGCCAGAATTTGAGAAGGAAGTCAAGTCAACTCTCGACGAATTGAAAGAAATTAATCTGGGGACAAAAGAGCAACCCCGACCTACCTTTATAAGTTCTTTACTCAACGATGAATAATCTTCAAAACTGATCAAACCTTTAGCAGAATTCAAAGATTGTTACGCTTGGAGTTATGATGAAATGCTAGGACTGTCAGTAGAAGTAGCAATTCATAAACTCAGGGTGGACAAAGATATGACTCCTGTAAAATAAGCCCCTAGATGAATACGCCTCAAAATAGAACAATAAGTCATAGCCGAGGTGAAGAAATTAATAGACGCTAACTTTGTGTGGGAAGAACAATACTCCTCATGGTTAGCTAACATTGTTGCAGTCAAAAAGAATAATAAACAAATACGTGTCTGTGTCGACTTTAGGGAGTTAAATAAACATGCCGAAAAGATGAATTCCCATTGCCAATCTCAAAGATGATGGTGGACATCACATCAACACACGAAATTTTCTCCTTTATGGATGGATCGTCAGGATACAACCAAATCAAGATGGCTTCTGAAGATGCAACCCTCACAGCCTTCAGAATGCCTATTGGGATTTTCTGCTACACAGTGATGTCATTCGGGTTAAAGAACGCTGGAGCAACGTATCAACGAGCAATGATAAAGATTTTTGATGATCTCATTCACAACCAAGTAGAATGATACGTGGATGATTTGGTCATCAAAAGTAAATGAAAAATAGAACATTTGTACGATTTGAGGATTGTGTTCGAACGGTTACGACGATATGACCTTAAAATGAATCCCTTAAATTGTGCCTTTGGCGTTACCTCTGGGAAAATTTCTAGGATTCATTGTACGTCATCGGGGAATCGAGATTGACCTAGATAAGATTAAAGCTATCTTGGAAATACCTCCCCCTAAAATTTTGAAACAACTACGTTCCTTCAAGGGGAAGTTGGCATATCTGAGACGCTTTATCTCTAATCTCTCAGGTAGGTGTTGGCCCTTCTCAGCATTAATTAAAAAGGACACCAAATTCATTTGGGAAGAGAAATGCCAGCGGGCGTTCGAGGACGTTAGACAATAATTAATGACACTTCCTATTTTGGCAGCCCCTATCGAAAAGGAAACCTTTGATACTTTATACCGCAACCTTACATGACTCTCTTGGAGCCCTCTTAGCCCAAGTCAAGGGTGAGGGTAAGGAAAACATACTCTACTACTTAAGTCGTCGTCTAATACGAACGAAGATAAGGTATCCACCTATTGAGAAGCATTGTCTGACACTATTTTTTGCCTCCCAAAAGCTTGGACATTACATGCTCTCTCATAAAATTACCCTAATGTCGAAAGTTAATCCATTGCAATATTTGATGACCCGACCAACACTCTCCGGACATCTAGCAAGATGGTCAATGATTTTATAGAAATTTGATATAACTTTTGTTCCCCTTTGAGCTATTAAGGGAATAATTATAGCAGACTTTCTCACTGCACACCCATTGCCAGCTGGATCCCATCTCAACGACAAACTACCAGAAGAACAAGTACTACAAATGGAATTCTCCAGTACGCAACGCCGAAAAACATACTTCGACGGTGCTTCATCAGCCAAAAAAGATAAAGGCTCGGGCACAGTTATACCAGGCAAAGCAGGAATCAGTTTGATCTTTATCACGCCAGATAAAGGTATGTTGAGGTTCTCATACCACCTAACAGAGTCGTGCACCAAAAACGAAGCAAAATACGAAGCCTTAATCACAGGTTTGGAGTTGGTAATTTCAATGAACATTGTAGATATTGCCATCTACGGTGACTCCCAACTTATCATCCAGCAAGTCGCCGGACAACACAAAATTCTGAAACCAAGATTAGCAGAATACCACCGTTACATGATGAAGCTGCTGTAACAGATTCCCAATGTGACTTTCTATCGGATTCCTCGGGGACAAAATGCGCATGCTGATCCACTAGCAAAACTCACTAAAGAATTGGCATGTCCCCTGGAGGATTCCATTAAAATTATAGTACAAAGAAGACAGGTTTTGTCTCAAACTGACCTTGAAAATTTACACAAGCTCGGAAAGGAGGAAACAACGATTGCAGTTATGAATATCAATGAAGATTGACCCATGTCATTAATAGAATATTTGCATACTGAAAAGTTACTGGAAAACAAGTCTGAGGCACATCTGAGGCACATCACATCATAAAAAGGGCTATGTATTACGCTCTAGTAGGTGACATCCTCTATAGGAGATCATTCGAACAAATGTGGCTACGGGGCTTAAGCAGAGCCAAGGCACAAAATATTGTCAAAGAATTATATGCCGGATTGTGTGGCGCTCACCAGTCAGGACCAAAAATGAAAATGAAGATCCAGGGACTCGGATATTATTGGTCAGCAATGGTGTCCGACTGCATGGAGACAGCCAAAAAATGTCCCCAGTGTCAAGTGCATGGGGTGGTCTTGCACCAACCTCCGAATGTGCTACACCCAACTGCTGCTTCGTGGTCATTTGAGTGTTGGGGCACAGACATGATAGGTATGATAGACCCTCCATATTCTAAAGGAAACAAATTTATTCTGAATCCTACAGACTACTTCTCTAAATGGGCAGAGGTAGTACCACTACGAGCGATTACAACATAGCATGTCCTCCAATTCTTCAAAAGCCAAATCATCTACTGTTTTGGTGTACAACGTAGAGTAATATCCGACAATGGGACAACATTCAAAAGCACCAAAATCAACAACTATGTTAAACGATACAGAATAGATTGGAGATACTCTACAATTTACTATCTCAAAGAAAATGGAATGGCTGAGGCCTTCAACAAGTATTGGTATATATTTTAAAGAAAACACTTGATGAAAATAAAAGAGATTGGCACAATAAATTGCTAGAAGCTTTGTGGGACTGCCGTACAACATTCAGGACTCCCACTCAGTGTACACCTTACATGCTCATATACTAGTCTGAAGCCATACCGCCACTAGAAATTCAGACGCCATCTCTCAGAGTTGTAGTCGCCAATCAAATTACAACAAAGGAAAGTGCAAAGCTCAGACTTGAAGAACTAGAGAATCTTGAAGGAAAACAGCTTGAAGCACAGCAACATTTGGAGCTTTATTAAGCAAAGATGGTGCAAGGTCACGATAAACTGGTCCGCCGAAGGACATTTAAAGTTGGTGACCTCGTCCTTATACTAAAAAGGCCCATTCTTGCATGCCACAATATAGGTGGAAAATTTGAACCAACTTGGGATGGACCATTTGTCATTGAAAAGGTCTACACAGGAGGAGCCTACCAATAAGTAGATTTATGAGGTGAAAGACCCATGCTGCCAATCAACGGATGATACCTGAAGACATAATATGCAACTTGATATTGCTAGAATTGAAATTTTTGAAATACCGTTTAATTTGAAAATTGTAAAATTTTGATTGTTTTGGGGGTTATCTATGTGGCCAAAAGTTTGTGACCATGTCCAAAAATTTTGTAATTAACCTCAATTTAATAAAGAATTTGAAAAATTACACACTGCAATTCTCTTTTCTACCTTTAAGTTTGAATTGAATATTCTACTAAACTAATATAAAATAAATACATAAATAAATAACTTCTTCACCAAAATAAATTAAAATTTTCTCTAACTAAAAAACTTTATTTTGTTCTTGTTAACGCTAAGTATCAGCTCACTGATGTTTTTTCTGTCGTCTATAGAAAATGTCAGGTCAGAAGCTGATCTTTGCATTCAAGGATCGCTGGAACCTCGCGCTTAATGAGGAGATGGCACCACAAGGTGGCATTATTGACTTTGACATGGATTTCATTGAAATTGTCATGGACTACAAAGGTCTTCTAATGGATGTAGTCAGTGGACAAGAAAAGGAGGGACTGCCCCCACTTCTGAAATTTAGATCCAAAAGCAATCCCTCGCTGAAGGGGAAAGAGGTGATAAGATAACACAATCCCATGGAAGGAACCAGCCGTCTACCATCCATGGTAGCCACTCCAGCCGGAAACTTGGTTGCTGCTAACAATGGTAGAATACCGTTCGCTTCGCTACGGAGGACTCAACGGAGCAATGCCAACCGTTGTAAGGACATAGCTCTCTTGAGAGAAGAAAAGAGACGTCAACAACAAATAGAAAACCAACTCGTCCATATTCCAGAGGGACACATCTATGAACTAGATATGATGGAAACTTCTTCAAGCCTACCCACCAGAGATGAGGAGTTTGGTATGTTCAAGAGCCAGAAGTACCGCCAGCCTTGGATGACCTTTGTATGCGTTGAAATACTGCCACAAGCATCAGCTACAGGAGCTTTTGTCGAATGTCTGGACTGTAATGTCCTGCATTTTGAGCATTTCAACACTCTTGAAGAATATGCCTTTAATGAATCCTCCAATGAAGATCAATCTTAGACCAGCGATTGCCAGATGGAGGGGGCATACGTCCCAATGGGTACCAAACAATATGAATATGACCCACGGTATACTGAGCTGTATGTTTCGATGGACACCGAGTCAAACATCTCGTTAGAGGTAACACCGACACCAGTCTGGATTCCTATCAATAATGAAATGAAGGAATATTTGCTCCAGCCACCCGTCCTCAGCACAATAGAGTATTATAAAATCAGTAAAGTCAACAAAAGAAGCTTTGAATTCTACGAAGAAGTCCGTGGAGAACTCGTCAATATATTGGAAGGACTGGAGTATACCAGGGTCTTTTTAGAAAAAGATGAACAAAGCATTCTGGATTGTATCTTTGACTTAAGAGACAGAGGTCGAGCAGACTTGCTCGTGGAAAGAACCTACTCTTAGCCAAGGAAATGGATGAGAGGAAAGGGAAGGATTACAATACAATGCAGATGCTACTACAATTTCACGAAAGACAGGCAAGGAAATCTTCCCAGGATTCTTAGGTACGATCAAGTGGATCCGCTGCCCTCAATGATCAAATGGATGATTAAATGAATGGTTTGATGGAATATACTGCCAGTTGGCTGCATTCCAAATAGTTGCATCATCAACATATATGACGAGGGAGACTGCATACCTCCTCACATTGATCATCATGATTTTGTAAGACCCTTCTGCACAGTCTCATTCATGAGTGAAAGAAATATTCTCTTTGGGAAACAAATTGATGTCATCAGCCTCGGAGAATTCAGAGGATTTGTAGAGATTCCCCTAGCAGTTGGTTCAGTCCTGGTTCTTAAAGGCAACGGTGCAGACGTTGTCAAGCATTCCATTCCCAGAGTACAACACTGTAGGGTGTCTCTGACTTTCCGACGGATGGACAACAACAAAATATCGTTTGGATTTCAGCCAGATCCTGAACTCGAAGAATTGCTGCTGTATGAGCTATGAGAAGGTTGCACCTCTAAGCGCACGTGAAGGGAGCTCTTGTCCTGGAACGTGGCTCAGAAGGTCAGCTTGATCATGAGCTCACTACGCAAGGGGACAGATATTCATAGGGTTTCTCTTTCTTCTCTACTGCATTACAGATATGCTATGTATCAAACATGATCATTCCATGATATGTACTTAACATGACACATTCCGGGTGTACTTTCATGCAGTTTGCATATTGTACTCTTTTTGAGGCATTGACCTACTTTTCATTTGTAACATTTTATTGAAGAAATTAATGAATTTTTTTCAAAAAATTTGTTTGATTGTTCAATTGCCCTTCTAGGTGCCAAGGATAAAAGCCATTGAACCATACGTTGGTTTGCAACTACAATGAACGAAGAACAGAACAACAAACATTTAATGATAAAAAAAGAAAATTTCAAATAAAAAATTATGAGAAGAATATAAATTATGATAAATTTAAATAGAAATAAGTCTCTTTTGAAAAATCTACCAACTAAAATCAAAATTTGAAAAACATAATTTGAAAATTGAATGTGATAAAAATAACAAGAAAAAAAATTGGTTGAGTGGATTCTCTCAATTTCAGAGTTTCTTACTCTTTGCTTGCGCAGCACAACCATCTTTGTCTACACTAATTCTCTTCAAATCCCCGCAAAATTCCACATTCTGCGTAAAAAAAAAAAAACCTCACAAATTCTTACAAATCCTCTTAAAAAATGTCAACCTTTACATACAACCCATGTCTTTAAAATTAAACACTACAAACTCTGTAGAATTCTCATCTCAAATCAGTCATTACCTTCTGATTCACCCCTTTTGAGGTTAGTCCTTACCTTCCGACACTCTCTTTTGAAGTTGACCCTTACCTGTCAATTCTCATCTTGAATCATTCATTACCTTTTTATTCACCCCTTTCGAGGTCGGTCCTTACCTTCCGACGCTCTCTTTTGAGGCTGACCCTTACCTCTCAATTCTCATCTCGAGTCAGTCACTACCTTATGATTCATCCCTTTCGAGTATCGGTCCTTACCTTTTTACGCTCTCTCTTGAGATTGACCCTTACCTGTCAATTCTCATTTCAAATCAGTCATTATCTTCTGATTCACCACTTTCGAGGTCGGTCCTTACCTTCCGACGCTCTCTTTTGAGGTTGACCCTTACCTATCAATTCTCATCTCAAATCAGTCACTATCTTCTGATTCACCCCTTTCGAGGTCGGTCCTTACCTTCCGACTCTCTCTCTTGAGATTGACCCTTACCTGTCAATTCTCATTTCAAATCAGGCACTATCTTCTGATTCACCCCTTTCGAGGTCGGTCCTTACTTTCTAACATTCTGTTTTGAGATTGACCCTTACCTTTCAATTCTAATCTCGAATCAGTCACTACCTTCTGATTCACTCATTTTGAGGTCAGTCCTTACCTTCCGACACTCTCTTTTGAGGTTGACCCTTACATGTCAATTCTCATCTCGAATTAGTCATTATCTTCTGATTCACCTCTTTTGAGGTCGGTCTTTACCTTCCGACGCTCTCTCTTGAGATTAATTAACCCTAAACTGTCAATTCTCATTTTGAATCAGTCATTAACTTCTTATTCGCCCTTTTCAAGGTCAGTCCTTACCTTCTGACGCTCTCTTTTGAGGTTGACCCTTGCCTGTCAATTCTCATTTTGAATCAATCACTACCTTTGAGGTTGGTCCCTACCTTCCGACGCTTTGTCTTTTGATAGATCCTTAACTTTCAATCCTTGTCTTGGGATCACTCCCTAGCTCTTGATTCCTCTCTTTTCATGGTCAATCCCAAACTTTCGACTCTCTTTTAAAACTAATACCTAAATCTCAAATTCCAACTTCTGGATTAGAAGATACACACTGATTCCCGTCCTCTATAAATTCCTGAAATCACATAACTCAAAATCCACTCTCCAATCCCCAGCAAGAGTCCCTACTTCTTGACTCTGATCAAATATTCACCTGCTATATTCCCAAAAAAAAACAAATAGCACACACAACTCTACACATTTCTTCTAGGTGTATTGACTTGGGAGTTTGTATTAGTTTTGTTGATCGCATCAGTCAACGCCAATCCGCGCGGTGTGTTTGCCCAACACGCCACACCTATTTAGGGTTCATTTGTTGACCTCACTTTTTGTTGAGGTCTAGCCTAGGGTCTAGCCATAGGACTTTACTATTGAGTATTCTTAGAGAAATAGAAAATGGCACCCTCACCATTAGAAATTCTAAACTCTTCTTTACTGAACTTAAAGTTCCACATACTGGTCCTAACCTCTAACACTTAGTAGGTGGGGCCATTATGTGGGAGCAAAAGGAGAGTTCTTATAGGACGGTTGGACCTTAGGGTTGACCCTGGGTGTTGGTCTAGAGCTAAGACACTCACTCCACTCACTACCATAAACCCAGAATTTCCTCACTTTGGCCGCTTGAGCCTTCGGGAAACTCATGTAGATGGTCCCCTAAACCTACTAGCCCTAGGCTATGGTTTAGCTTAGACCAGTACATAGAGGACCCAAATGGGGTTTCCATTGGTCCATGACTTAATTTTGGTGGTTAGTTCCCCAATTTTACCCAAATACTCAGCCTGACCTTTTGTTCCTAAACCCCCTCAAATTACCTGAGTACCCTTGAAATCCTAAATTTGGCCAAAATTCCCAAATTTATCCAAAATAACTAAACTTATTCAAAAAATATTTCAAACCTTTTGAAAACACCCAAATTACCCAAAATCACCAAAACTTGCCAAATTACCAAAATGCCCCTCCTTAGCCCAAAATTTAAAAAATCGCAAAAATACCGAAAATATTTCAAAGATTCTCAATTTCATTTTCTCAACTACCACATGACCCAATATTTCCAATTTGACCATCTTTGATCAAAACCACCAAATTTCCCTTAAAGGCCCAAATTTCCTCAAATTCAACTCAAATGTCCATCAATTTGATCCCAATCTCCCCAAGTTTCAACCCCAAACTCAAATTCACCCTCAATGTGACCAAAATAAACCAAATCCAAGCTTAATTGGCCCATGCTTTGAGCCCAATTTTTATATAGGTCCCCAATTTTGGGCACATGAAATAATCTCAACAAATTGAACCCAAAGCCCACTCAATTAACCATAATTGATGTTTTAAAATCTTCTTAACATTCCTACACATCAAACTTGACCTTTAATTGGCCTTGGTGAAACCTCAATTTCACTTAATTTCAACTTAAGTCCAAAAATCCCCAAATTTTCCCCAAATTGGATATGTCCCCAAATTTCACCAAATTGATTGCCTTAATCCAAAAATTGGCACCCAATTCATGTTGAAAACTCTTAACGACATTCCTATTGACCATTCTCAACAATCAATTTAGACTTAGCTCAAGTTTAGCCCAATCAAGACCCAAGTCTAGCCCAACATGCCCAAAATGACTAATTTTCAAATTCCTTCAAATTGACCCTTCAATTGAACTCAAAATCCTTTCAATCCTTCACCAATCATGTTCATTACAATCATATACATCAATTTCATCAATAAACTGGGCTCAAGGACATGACTAGCCTAGCCCAAACCCAAGTTTTGGTCATTTGCACCCACTTGGACCCATGCACTAAATGTAGCCTAACCACCCAAAAGCCAACAAATTCTTTATAAAATACAAAGGCTCATCAACGAGTCATATAATGCTCTTGACCCGAGAAATACACGACTTCGGTTGTATCTTAGTCAGAGCACGATCATTCAGGATTTCATGCCATAAATGCTTAAGCTTAAGATTGATTTTTGCCAAAATTAAGCCTCAGGCCATTAAATTGCTGTGACATATTCTTTGGGTTCCCTGAGCTCCTAGCCACATCCCCCTTCCATGGTCCTCCCCCTTCCATGGTCGGCCGGCCTAGTCATCGGAGAAGCCAAAACTGAGGGCCACCTCCCCTTGAACTTGACCAAAATAAAACCAAGAGGTCTCCTCACCCAAATGAGATGTTAAAGCCTATCTGCCCTCTACCTAAGCACCACATTGCAACCCCCATTTGACCATGACAGCCACCCCTTAGCCATTTTTATAAAAGCTCACCTCCACGGCCATGGAGGGAGTGCTGAAATTTTCTCAGAAAGAGCTTCCCAACTCACTCACAAAGCTTCTTTGAGACCTCCTCAGTGCAATCCAACCATCTTCCCCCACTGCTTCCCACTATGGAAGCCCAATTTTGAGTTCAAATTTCTGCCTAAAACAAGGACAGAGCTCATTACACTCCCACAGTCCACCAAACTTCAATTACTTGTACCCACACCTTCACAACACTGAAAGAAGACAAAGCCCCATCAAATTCCCCTTCCACAGAGCCCCTAACATAGCTCTAGACCAACACCTGAAATTGAGCTTGGTCAAATTCATACCTAGACCTTACATCACAGTAAGAGGCTCAATCCCTAGCCTCCTTGGACTCCAATAAACATGCCAAGCATCACTGATTGAGGTTTCCCTTCTCAGAGCAAAGGTATTGAACTCCTCATCCCGAGCTTATTTTGATTCTACATTTTTTTGGGCTTAGTTTCATGACATCTTAATCATATGGATATGTTTCTCTAGTCTAGACGAGCATTTTAAAAAAAAAATCACTTAATTTGGTTAATAAATGAGGGGGATATCAATCCTTGAAGATGGATGGTTCTAAGTTTAGTCCATTTGAGGATGATGATGGAGCATCATTCGATCAAGCGTGTATCAGATGGACGGTCAAGATGAAGCCGGACAGCGCTTCCTTATGTGAACCGCGGGCCGACTCAGCGCTAAAGTGGATGGGGGCGTCAAATGAGAGGGTGTCGCGGGGAGTTTTGGAGCTGTGTGTCGCGTGGAGGTTTGGAGCTGCCATAGTATGACAAGGTACCGCGCATTTAAATAGATAAATAAGGATTTAAATAATTTAAAAAATACTCCCTAACTTCAAAAATTCATACCTTGGTGTAGAAAACCAAGAAAATAAAATAAAAATTTTCTTTTGCTCAGTGAATAAAGGAGAAAAATGTTGAAATGATTTGAAGTTCATTTGGTGCATGTTTTATTTTTTAATTAATTAAATACTATTTTGAGTCTTTGGATTCTCCATGCATATAGGCATTTCACCGTAGCTTGAATTTTTGGCATGTTGTACCCTCTGTCAAGGGGAACACTCCTTCATTTTTCCAAAGTCAGAGGAGACCTTTAAATAGGGAACCATTTTTTTCAAGTTTATGTCTATTATTTGCATAGATTAATCATAATAATCAGTATGTTTCTTAGAAAAATCTAAGAAAATTTTGGTAGGTTCACTATATCTAGAAAACCCTTAAGAAAATTTCTGATGGGTCAAGTCATTCAAAATGAACCTAATCTTCATAAACCATAAATCAATAAGGTAATTAATTTTGGAAATCATAAAAATCAAAATGACTTGATTTTTTATCTCCACCCAAGAAAATAAAATAAAAATTTTCTTTTGCTCAGTGAATAAAGGAGAAAAATGTTGAAATGATTTGAAGTTCATTTGGTGCATGTTTTATTTTTTAATTAATTAAATACTATTTTGAGTCTTTGGATTCTCCATGCATATAGGCATTTCACCGTAGCTTGAATTTTTGGCATGTTGTACCCTCTGTCAAGGGGAACACTCCTTCATTTTTCCAAAGTCAGAGGAGACCTTTAAATAGGGAACCATTTTTTTCAAGTTTATGTCTATTATTTGCATAGATTAATCATAATAATCAGTATGTTTCTTAGAAAAATCTAAGAAAATTTTGGTAGGTTCACTATATCTAGAAAACCCTTAAGAAAATTTCTGATGGGTCAAGTCATTCAAAATGAACCTAATCTTCATAAACCATAAATCAATAAGGTAATTAATTTTGGAAATCATAAAAATCAAAATGACTTGATTTTTTATCTCCACAATTTTTTAAGATCTATAAAACTACCTATAAAAATTTCAAAGCATTTTGAGTCCATTTGATGACCTAAATTGATTTTTCAAGTTAAATATCTTTTTTGGTACCAAAATGATTTTTAATGAACAAAATATTACTCAAAAAATTATGAAAACTTATTTTTAGAGTTTTGTGTGATCTGAGGAATTTTATGAAAATAAAATGGTATTTAAAATAAAAACTTCATTTTTAGCCTATTTTTAAATATTTAAATTATTAAAAAATCCATAAAAATGATAAAAATAATAAAATTCATGGAAATATTCTACATTGTTTTTTTAAACACTTAGAAATAATTAGAATATTTTTCCTGATTTTCTAAATAAAGATATTTTATTTTGAAGCATAAAATAATTTTTTAAAAGGCTAAAAAATGGATTTCTGCTAAAATAATTCCAATAAATCAAAGAAAAACCAAACAAATATAAAATTTACATCTCTCAATTGTCTGACCTCACGAAGATTTTTCAAAAATGGAAGACTTAATTTTTCCCATTTAAAATATTTTATATTTAATAAATACCCCACAACTTAAAATAATTATAATTATTAAAAAAACATTCAAAAAATCATTAAACTTTGTCCAAATATCTCTCTAGTCTAGGCCTACCTCTATTAAAAATTTTAAGTGATTAGGCTTCACCTTGGTCAAGTTAGAAAATTTTTTTGAAAAATCAAATTTTCACATGAAAATAATTATATAAATTAAATTAATTTTTGAAAAATCATATTTTCTCCTTTGATGTCTTAATTAACTCATGAATGAGGTAGGATAAAAATTTCAAAGTTATTTGATTTAAATTTGATAAATTATGAAGTGTTAGAGTCATAGGATCAAAAATGTAATTTTAGGAAGTTAACCTTAATTAACATTTAGGCTTAATTCAAGGAGGGAAATGGAAAACCACTGATCTTAATTAACTTTTCTGGAAGATTAAAATTAAAAAAGGGATTAATTAGTAGAAACCAACCTCACTTTCTTAATTAAAAGGATAAATTAATAAATTTCTAAATTATTAAAATTTTGAGGTTTATTAAAATTAAATGAACCTAGGACTTAGGGGTATGACTTTTGAAGTCAATAATTAATCAATTTAATACCCTTATGTAATACCCCTATTTGATGTTCAAATGAAATTCAAATAATGAATCATGATCACCCAAAATTTAACCTTTTCAAAATTAATTAAGATACTCACTCAGGTCTTAAAGGCTTAGTAGTGATCTAAGTTAAATCAAGATTGATTAAATCAGGATTAGGAAAGCAAACATAACTAAAATTTAACACCTTTAAAACACCACAAGCCCAATTAGGACCAAATATTGGCGAAGTGTTTCAATAACGCTAACTTGCCCTTTTTAAGGGTCTTCACCCACATAATTCTCAAATTAAATTATAAGTGATAATTACCTTGCTCTTAAGGATAATTGAAACATCAATATTCATTGAGCATTAAGGGATGGGTTATTAAGTAACATAATCTTCCAATTTTATTAAGTAACATAATTGTAAATACCCCTATTTGGTGTTTCATTCTGTCAATTTTATTTGCAAGATGGGTTATTAAGTAATATAATAAGTTTAAATGAGCTCGAGACTTTTCACCAGGAAGTGAGAGGGAAGCATGGACCTGCTTCTTCCTCTAGACCTGTTGGATACCTCAGAGATCTACTAAACTTAATATTTCTTGACAAAAATCATCCTTAGTTAAACTAATAGGGACCTACACTTAAAATAATTCTTAAAATTCAAATATAACTCAATAAATCATGAAATTTGGCCCCAATGTTTCTCTGGTTAATTCTATTTCCAGTATAAATTTCACAAAAATAGACTTTACCTTGGTTAAGTTATGAAATTTTCTTTGAATAATCTTATTTTTGAATAAAAATAAATATGTAAATTAAATTCAAATTTGAAAAATCACATTGTCTCCTCTGATGTCTTAATTGACCCATGAGTGAGGTGCGATGAAAATTCCAAAGTCATTTGGATTAAATTTGACAAATTATAAAGTAATAGAGCCTTAAGGTCAAAAGTGCAACTTTGGAAATTTGACCTTAATTAATATTTAGGCTTAATTCAAGGAGGGAAAATGGTAACCTCTGATTTTAACTAACTTATTTGGATAATTAAAACACATAGGGAATACTTGGTAGAAACCGACCTCTCTCTTTCATAATGAAGGGATAAATTTGTAATTCCTTAAATTATTACAATTTGGAAGTCTAGTCAATTAAATGATCCTAGACTTAGGGGTATGAATTTGGAAGTTGATAACTCACTAATTTAATACCCCTGCTTAATGTTCAAATGACATTTAAGTGCATTGAAAATAAATAATCATCATCACTTAAAATTCAACTTCTTTCAAAATAACTAAGATATCTACCAAAACCTTAAGGGCTTAGTAATGACCTAGGCTAAATCAAATTTGATTAAATGAGGACTAGAAAAGTGAACATAATTAATATTGAACATCTTTAAAACACTACAAGCCTAAATTGAAAAAAATTGGCTAAGTGTTTCAATAACGCTAACTTGCCCTTTTTAAGGGTCTTCACCCACATAATTCTCAAATTAAATTATAAGTGATAATTACCTTGCTCTTAAGGATAATTGAAACATCAATATTCATTGAGCATTAAGGGATGGGTTATTAAGTAACATAATCTTCCAATTTTATTAAGTAACATAATTGTAAATACCCCTATTTGGTGTTTCATTCTGTCAATTTTATTTGCAAGATGGGTTATTAAGTAATATAATAAGTTTAAATGAGCTCGAGACTTTTCACCAGGAAGTGAGAGGGAAGCATGGACCTGCTTCTTCCTCTAGACCTGTTGGATACCTCAGAGATCTACTAAACTTAATATTTCTTGACAAAAATCATCCTTAGTTAAACTAATAGGGACCTACCAAGATATGACCTAGGGTTAGGTAGGTCACCAAAACTTTATTTTTCCCGCTTTACATAAAATGTTCTAACATGCATTTTGAGTTTTAGGTGGTGGAACAAGAAGACTCGTCAGGTAGGCTTTTTCAATTTACAGCACCGTCTTTCTTGTACTTTCATACTGTACTTTTTATGCTAACACAAACTTGTGTGCAAAACAACTATTTTACCCTGCATGAAAACTAAAACTGTTAGGACAGCTACAAAACCAAAACCAAAACCAAAACTAAAATCAACCAAGATAAAATTTACAGCCACAACATTTAAAATATAAGACAACTCAAAATTTAATCACAAACATAATAAAACAAAATGAGAAGGTAACCTACGGCTGCTAATGAGGCTTCCCACGGTCTAAATGAACTAAATGAAATTATGGAACTCATTAAGTTGAGTTTAGTAAATTCATTTGGACTAAGTGAATCCAATAGAAAATAGTTGTGCCTGAACGAGCGAACCGTGGGATCTTAACTGGTGTCACTCTAATCAACCCATGAAAATTTCTCCAAAATATTTTTAATAATAAAATCTATTAATAACAAAAACAAACTGCAAACCCCTAAAAACTCAAACTCATCATGATAAGGAGCTTGGAGGTAGCGTGGTGGGTAGCACGCCCATCTTCCCATCTTCAACAGCAGAACCTGACTTCATCAGCTAAACCAATTCATTCCTTAGAATTAAACATTCGAGCCATAAGAGTTTGAGCTAGTCTGCTTATGCAACATAAATCCTCAACTCATCTTTAGGCCTTTGTACAACTCTGCTGTATAAATCCCTAACTCATCTTAGGATTCTGAGGTTGTTGTTCATCACGACCTAAATCCTCACATCTTTCAGGCTATTCTTGTGATCGTCTCATATGAATGTAAGCCCTAACAAATAAAATTGGCAGGATAAAACACCTAAATATTTCTCCTCAAAACTGAAGCCAAACAATAGGATAGACTAGGAAGGCACCGAGGTTCTCCTCCAGATCTATGTCATCCCCTAGTTCTTTTTCGTTTGGATTCTAAAAACAAAATGTTTCAAATTTGAGCCAATCCTATTTCAAACCTCTTTGTCTAATATCATTGAAAAGTCCTTTTCTTTATGTTCCTTAAAGATAATATTTCTTGATTTTTATCGAGAGTTTTCTTAGATGGCTTTGATCATTTAAGATGTAATTAACTATAGGAGCTTGCCCTTATAAGAAGCTTTTCTCGAACCGAGCTTAATATAGACCCTATTTAATTCTTCATATTAAATAGGGGAAATTGTTGGAAAATAAAATGGTTTCGCAGACCAAACGGACATCATACATTTCTTAGTTTATTTGATAGAGTCTCATCCTCAAGTCTTGTGTTTATCCTTCAGGATAAATAAAGGATTTGAGGTTTAGCACTCTTTCATTTAAACTATGAAAAATATGGGGTCAGTATGATTTCATATTTTTCTAAACATTAAAACGTCCTTCCAAAGTGGGCGACATGATTTTGATTCCTGTGACCGACAGCTTCTTACGGACAACTCCCCCAAAACCTCAAATAGTGCCGACAGCTGGACTATCCATATTATTGTACTTGCTGTTGAGCATTCTGTAATGATTGCTAAGAACTTTGGTGAGAATGCTCTTCTTGTATCTTTATTGGTTGCTTTCCTTTATCAACCATTTCCACTGTCCCAGACCTCTTCTCAAATGCTCTAGTTGTCTTGAATTTCTCTTCTTTCTCTTGAGAATCCATATGTTTAACTTCCTCTTGTAAACTACTGGCTTTGCTTAGCAATTTTTCGAAGGACTTGATGGTGAGTCCCTTGAGCATGAATGCTACGAGCCCATGTATGGTTTTGAGTAAAATCTCAATTGTATGTTGTTCCTGTATTTGGGGTTCTGATTTCATGGTAAGTTTTCTCCACCTCAAGCTGTAATCCACTAGTGTCTCGTTGGGTCTTTGCTTCTCCACTCCGAGGTCTCCACTAGAAACATGGTGTTGTGCTCTAGCAAATCTCTTTATGAACATCTGTTCTGGTTTGGCAAATGTCTTCACTAATCCATTAGGTAACTCAAAGTTAAAAATCAAAAGCAATTCCTAACAGGCTGCTGACAAGCTGTCGTAAGAGCAAGGCTTCATTACCTCCTGTTTTGACACAAATGGCTAAAAAATGTGCTAGATTTTGCCCGGGATTCACACTCTCGTCAAATATCTTGAAGTTTGGTGACATAAAACCCTTGGGGTAGGGTACAACATCAAACTCCTTCGGGTAAGGTCTACCCCTTGAATCAATGCACCACCCTTAGATTGGGTTAAGGCCTCTCAAACTTATTGTTCGACCAATTGTTTGATATCCTTCTCAAGCATGGTATTTGATGAGGAATCTTTCTTTTGCTGATCTTCTCCATTAGCAGAAGCAACTTCTCTTCTTTCATCGGTGATATGGATTATTTCATGTTGGTTAACTCCTGGCGAAGCTACCTGCTGTGACTAGGATTGCCCATTAACAGTAGTCATGGAGGCCAAGGGGGTAGCCATCACATCCATTCACTTTTTCATTTGATTGGTTTTTTCATCTCTTAATAAAATAGCTCTGCACAAATCATCTGTAGCATTCCCTTTGATGAGAGGTTGGGCATCGCGCGCTGATGAAGTAGCTCAAGTCTCGATGACATGAATATACATGAAGTCTTTTTATAGATAATTATTGAGATCAAAATTATCGTCATCATCATTAATGGTTACACTATGTTCTCTAGCTAGCTTGGAAATCTCAATCCTGAGTTTTTTGACTTTTCCTTCAATTGTCGCCTCCTGAATTATCTTAAGATCTAGAGGATTTTCCTGAACATCCGTCACTTTTTCATCAAATTCTATAGTAGACATTTCAGACATTTTCTTCATTTCATTATTCTGTCCTGCGGGCTCACTAGACCATATTGGTATGGCGTCTTTGGGTACCCACACTTTCCTTCTCGATGATGATGTCTTGATACGGGGTATCTCAATAAAGGCATCAACATGTTGGAGAGAATTGTGCTCCCCACAATGTGAACCAAACACAATATCGGGTAATTTCTTCATCTTTTCCCTCTTTGAGGCATTCTTAAGGGTAATAATTGGTTGAATCTTCAGACCCAGACATGACTTGATCGATTGATGTTCTGCAGACTTTGGAGCGACAGAGGTAATAAAATCTATAGTAGTAACGTTAGTATCCACTCGGCTTCCCAGAGAAAATCTAATGGGAATACGTTTCGGGAAAGCTTCAGCTGACTTATGGGATAGTTGGATAGCTCTGAAATCTCTTAGGATCTCTCTCTTCATTTGTAGGGATACTGCACATCCCACTCGCTTAAGAAATTCGATCACTGAACATCCTTCTTTTGTGGCCAATATCTGGAACACCATGCTAACATTAGTAATGGGAGTGGTTTTCATCCTTTTCTCACTATGATGATGAAATATTGGTAAAGTAGTAACGATTTCTCAAATACTTTCATATCCATTAGTATTTATCAATGGGTGGAACCTACTCCCTTGCAGAAGTGGAGAGATCTTCTATAATCCCAATTCCTCCTCATGAGGAGACTCATCATCCGGTACTTTTGCTGAGGTTTGGGCCTTGGCTGCCCTCTGATCTTTTTGACTATGGTTCTTTCTTTATTATCGAGTTAGTGGTGCAGAGTTTGAACTCAATCCAATTTCAAACACTAACGACAAGACGTGAATTCCTCAGTTTCATCTTCTACGATCATAATCTCCTTTCCTTTAGCATAAAAGGGGAAGTTAGACTTGTCAGGTGCCGGGAGAGTAGTAGTTTTCCTCTTCTTGCAAGAAGGGAATTCCTTAGGATAGTTTAGGTCAAATTCAGTAGATGATTTCTGAACTTTTGGAGCGATGACTTTCATTATGACGTACGGGGCCTTTCCTAGTACGACTTCAAGTTTGTCAAATCTGGTTCCAAACTTGATGGTGGGGGCAGCATTGCGAGCGTTGTGGCGGGTTGGCGAATTGCAGGAAGAGGTGAGCATTGAGAATGCCATTGCAGCAGCTTCAAAAAGAAACCTCTAAGGTTAGTTATTTGGCCAATACTTTGTAATTCTAGTGCGAACACTAAAAATTAATAAAGGTTGATTCGTAAACTGAGAAAATTTTACTTTATTATTTTTAGTTTACAAAGGCTTTAAATTTAGTAAAAATAATTTGAAAGTAGAAGGATTTAAAGAGCAAGCACAGTGCGATACTATTCGATTTAATTTGCAGCAGAGCACATCAGGCTTGAAGGGGGAAGTGAAGTTTAGGACCCAGTGCGGGACCAAATTTACAACGCATAATACCCAGGCAAAACTAATCCACCAACACACCTATTGGGGGTCTGACCTTACACAAAAATGAAAGAGTCCTTAATGGCCTCCTTAACCCCCTATTCAAAGGTGATTTAACAGGCGGTCCTGAAGTTCAAAAGTGTTGACCGTACTTACCCAAGAAAGAAATGGTGAAGTATGCCAATGGAAGAAAGGTAATTTTGGTCCATAAGGGTCATGGATGCATTACCGATGTATGAAGATATTTTTTTTTCTTGACTTAAATGGAGAGAGAAGCATATCCCCTGCCTCCCCAGTGGATTCGCCAAAAGTTGTCGGCACTAAAAAGTTGAGGAGTTGTTAAGTTGTCAGCTACTAGAATGGATATCCTAACACCCTTTTTAATTTAATTTAATACATATAATTTGGAAAAAGTAGTATTTTAAATTTTTGAAAATACAAGACCGAATCCATCTCGTATTCCCATTACTTTAAATTAACAATCCTAATATTACAAGTAATGCACCTATCCCGATGGATAAGTACATTAAATAAACTAAAGATTGTATGACATCCACTTA
Organism: Phalaenopsis equestris; assembly: GCF_001263595.1. Classification (NCBI taxonomy): domain Eukaryota; kingdom Viridiplantae; phylum Streptophyta; class Magnoliopsida; order Asparagales; family Orchidaceae; genus Phalaenopsis; species Phalaenopsis equestris. The sequence continues at coordinate 98,751 of NW_018227280.1, forward strand.
AGTCTGTGAAAACCATTTTTATGTTGACGAAAAAAATTCCCCTATTTAATATGAAGAATTAAATAGGGTTTATATTAATGTTGGGTTTGGGAATGCTTTCTATAAGGGCAAGCCCCTATAGTTAATTACATATTAGATAATCAAAGTCAACTATAAAAACTTTTGATAAAAAAAGGGGATATTATCTTCAAAGAGGTCAAAGGATTAGGACTCTTCAAGGAAATCAGATAAAGAGGTGGGAAAGAGCAATGACTCAAGTTTGGAACATTTTATTGTAGAATCCAAAGAAAGAAAGTCTAGGGGAGGTCTAGGATCTTGAGGAGAACCTCGGTGACTTCCCAAACTATCCTACTGTTTAACATAAGTTTCAGAGATTAGAAATATTGAATGTTTCATCCTGCCAATTTTATTAATTAGGGCTTACATTCGAGTGAAATGATCACACAAATATGCTAGAAGATATGAGTATTTAGGTTGTGGCAGACGAAAACCTCGAAATCCTAAAGCAGGTTAGGGCTTAAATTGTATAGCAGAGCTATACAGAGGCCTAAAGATAAGTTGGGGATTTATGTTTGCATAATCAAACAACCTTGAATTCCTATGGATTTGTTATTTAATTCTAAAGAATTATTTTGCTGGTGAAGACATGTTTTGCTGTTGAAGATAATCGTGCTGCCCACAACGCAAGCTCCAAGCCCCTCGTCGTCTCCTCATCGTAGAAACTTTAAGTTTTCTAATGTGTTAAGTTATGATGCCAAATCAAATGTTCTTATAGTTATGGTTTTTTACATATTATGAGGCTTATTAAAGTTGATTAGAGTGACAACGGTTAGGATCCTACGGTTCCCTCATTCCGGGACAACTATTTTCTATTGGATTCACTTAGTCTAAATGAACATACTAAACTCAACTTAATGAGTGACCATAGAAAATCTCGTTAGCAACCGTAGGTTACCTCCTTCGAGGGATTTCCAATCATCCGAGACATCTTAATTTAGTTGCAATTATTTTTTCGTGATGTTTTTGATTAAATTTTGAGTTATCTTCTATTTTTAATATTGTGGGGGTGAATTTTATCTTGATTGATTTTAGTTTTGGTTTTGATTTCAGTTTTGTGGCTATCCTAAAGGTTTCAATTTTTACATGCAGGGTGACATCATTGTTTAACATGCAAGTTTGTAAGCAAGAAACAAAAGGAGCAGCAAGGAAAGTACAGGAAAAGAATGTACTGTAAAATATAAAAGTGTACCTGTCGAGTCTTCTCGTTCCTCCACCTGAAAATTTACTACTTTCAAGGCATATATATATATATATA
>NW_018227280.1:100097-129126 GCF_001263595.1 Phalaenopsis equestris
TTCAAGATTTCCAAAGGATCATGAAGAAGTCTCGGGTAATACCCTAGACATTTCATAGTCCCTGGAATTATCTAGAGTTCATTTTGGCCTTATTATGTTTACTATATAGTTCATCCAGTTAATACCCTTATGCTCAGTGGACTTGATGTTTTGATTATCCTTTAAGTGGAGTAATTATCACTTGGTATCTCACTTATGAATAATATGGGTAAAGACACTTGGGGGCGACTTGACTTAATTAAGGAATTTAGTTAATTTGATTATTTATAGCATGGGATTCTAGTGTTTTGAAGATTTAAAATTAATTATGACTTGTTTTCTAAACCTCAGTATGCAAAATTTTGATTAAGCCTAGTTGACTACTAAACCCTTAAGATTTAGTGGGTAGGTTTGTAATTTTAGGAAAAAAAAAAAGTTCTGAATATTTGTGCTCTCCATCATGAATTATAAATTATAGTAAAACAATCAGCTAGGGTTCAAAAATCAGTGAATTATGATCTTCCAAATAAAACCCCTCACCTTAATATCTCCTTATTTAAATACTCTTTCAAATTTCATTAATTTGAAAAATTATAAATTTATCCTTTATGAAATTCAAAATGAGGTTGGTTTCTCCCACTTACCCCTTTCTATGATTCAATCATCAAGACAAGTTATTTTAAGATTATTTATTACCTATTTACCCTCTTGATTAGGCCTAAATATTAATTAAGCTCTAAATTCCAAAATTACACTTTTGCCCCTAAGGCCTGAATAGCCCATAACTCATTAAATTAGACTCAAATGACTTGGAAATCTTATGTTACCTCACTCATTGGTTAATTAAAACTTGAAAGGAGAAAATATGTTTTTTTTGTGGATTTATTTAATTTTATAATTATTTTTTAATGCAAAAATAGGTATTTTCAATGAAAATTTAATAACTCAACCAAAATGAAACCTTTGTCCTTGAGAAAATTCTTGTAGGTTCACCTAGGTCAGAGGACCACTGAGACTAATTTTTATAATTTTTTAGAGGTTTAATCTAATTGTTAAAATTTTTTGTTTGTTTTGAGTATTAATTAAATATAAAATAACATTTAAGTGAAAAATTAAGTTTTATATTTTTATTAAATATATCTGAGTCCAGGGAACCCAAAGAAATAAATTTCATATTTTTGTGATTTATATTTTAATTAATAGATTTATTTTAGTGAAAAATTAGATAAAATTCATTTTTAAGCTTTTAAAATTAATATTTTGACTTAGAAAATTAGAAAAATTATTTTAATTGGTCCCAAGCTAATAGGAAGCCAAATTTGATATTTTGGTGTGTTTTACAATCTATAATTTTTATGATTTTTAATTATTTTTATTAATTTAAATGCCTAAAAATAGCTTAAAATAAAGTATTTATTTTAATTCCACTTTTATTTTTCTAGGTTCTTTTGGTAATAAGAAGCTCCCAAAACCAATTTGGTAATTTTTTGAGTTTTTTTGTAATTGTTATAATGATTTTAATATAAAAAATGTCATTTCACTTGATTAATCTAATAGGAAGCCAAATTTGATATTTTGGTGTGTTTTACAATCTATAATTTTTATGATTTTAATTAATTTTATTAATTTAAATACTTAAAAATAGCTTAAAATAAAGTATTTATTTTAATTCCACTTTTATTTTTCTAGGTTCTTTTGGTAATAAGAAGCTCCCAAAACCAATTTGGTAATTTTTTGAGTTTTTTTGTAATTGTTATAATGATTTTAATATAAAAAATGTCATTTCACTTGATTAATCCAATTATGTGATCATATTAACTCCAATTGACTTAAATTACAGTTGAGAATGATTTTCATGCCAATTACATTTATATTTACTCCAAATTAATTTTCTTTTCATTTTTAGGATTAGTGACAATGAGGATTATTTTTAATGAGTTAAATCAAGTTTATATTTTTCCTAGGATCCTCTGACCACAGTGAACTTACTAAAATAAGTTTTGTATTTTTCTGATGAGTATTTTAATTATTATAATTTCTATACCAAAATAGAGACCATTAACTTGAAAATTAGATATCTATTTCTAGAGATCACCCCTAACATTAGAAAAATCAGAAAAAGAATCCTCACAACAGATAAAATCATAGCCCCAAAGATCAAGTCATTGTGAAATGTCTATGCAAATAAAGAATCAAAATAAGGAAAACACCGTTTAATTAATTAAAAATAATACATGCATCAAATAAACTTGAAAATATTTTCACATTGTTCTCCTGTCTTCACTGAGCAATAGAGTTTTTTTATTTTATTTTAATAATTTTTTACACAAAGTTATGGATTTTTTAAATTTTGGAATTTAAATAAATAAAAAAATATATCCTATTTTTCTACTTAAAACAGTCAGTGCCATGCAATTCTTGTACGCGTCGAACTTTACACGTGGCGCACTCCCATTCGACACCGTAGTCCACGCTAACAGCCACACGTCCCGCAGTTCCATTCCATCTCCCCATACGGTACGATCAGAATCTTCCGTGCGATACACGTGTGATGCAACGGCGTTCTGTCATCATCCCCAACAGAGCCAACTCGCAAACCGTCCATCTTCTAGGCTTAATGTTTCACTCGATACTCAACTAAATCAAGTGCGCTTTGTTCTTATAGACTCGTCTTGACTAGGAGAATATATCCATGCGGTTAATCAACCCTTAAATCAACTTTATGCACATGGAGAATCAAATGAAGCTCGGTTTAGGGTTAAGTTGCAATACCTTGGTCCAAGAGGGGAATCCTCAATTGGATGCTTGTGGAAGCTTCATTTGGGTCCCAGGAACCTAGGGATGGAGCCTCTAGCTGTGGTGAGTTGTTTAAATATGAATTGAACCAAGGCCGAATTAGGGGGTTGATCAAAGTCCACCTTAGGGAGCTCTGGTGATGGGGTTTCTATTGGGAATCTTCCTTTCTTACTGTGAGGATGGTGTGGGTGCAATTAATTTGAATTTGGTGGAGTTTTTGGGAGTGTCCTATTTCGGGCCTTGAACTTGAGCTCCAAAATTTAGCTCGAGCAGTGGCTCTGAGTAGCTAAGGGTGGTTGGGTTGAACTCAAGAGGTCTTAAGGAAGCTCTGGAAGAAATTTGGTAGAGTCTCCCAAAAGAATTTCAAGCTCTCCTTCTTTGGCCATGGAGGGTGGGTTTAAATAGAGGGGTAAGAAGAGGCCACCAGGGGCAATTGGTGGATACCCTAGGTTGCATATGTGGATGCCACCAAGGTGCAAAACTCCAGTTGGGATGAGACAACTTGGATGGGTTTAATTTTAGTTTTAGCCATGGTGGAGCATTTGGCCATGGCTTTTCTGGCAGCCTAGGTGGCCGTCGGCCAGGCTCAAGTCACCATTTGACTCAGGGAGGTCAGGGCTTGGTCTTGGTGAAGTCAATTGAGGTTGGCCATGTGTAAAGGTATGGGATTTAAATAGTATGGGAAAAGGGTCATTTTGGGTCATTTTGGGTCAAATCATGATTAAGGTTGGTCTTGGGCTATTTTGGGCTGAATTCACCCCTCAAGGAAGGTTTGGGCTGAAGAGAATATCATTTGGTTCAGCTTAATCATTGGGGATAAGTCACTATCCAAAGAGATTTGGCTAAACATGGGTTAGAGTGATTCATGGGAGGGGTTAAAACCTTTTTAAAGAGGCTTGAAAGTCACATGGCCTCTTGCCATTAATATTTTGATGAGGTGGTAAGGCTCTCATGACTTTCCTATGGCTTGGGAGTGGCTTCATGACTTGCATGTGGCTTGGCTAATTTTCATGAGAAGGGATTTTTGAATTTTTAAGATATTTTAGTGGAGTTTGGAATGATTCTTGATTTGGAATGATTTGATTTTGAATTTAGTATTTTAGGAATGATTTTAATCAAATGGATGATGAAGAGAAAGATTTGTCATGTGGGCGTTAGATTTAGGCTTTTGGAATTAGATGTGGGGGGCTTGGGCTTTTAAAATGGAAGTTGATTACGGGTTAAAATTTGGCCTAATTGAATATTGAGTTTGGTGTAGGAGAATTTCATGAAGGATTTGGCAATATTTCAAATGGTTTTGAGTTGAATTGATAGACCAAATTAGTGGATTTGGGCATATAGTCAAAATTTGACCTTTTTATTTGAATGAACTTGGACTTGCAAACCTTTTTATTTAAATGAAATTAGGCTAGCAATTTGACAAAATTAGGCTTGAATTTTGTTTAAACCAGGTTTGTGGATATTGAATTTTGATTTGGAATTGAAATTGGGCAATATTGGGGTCAATTGGGCCAAATTTGAGGATAATTTGGAGACATTTGTGCCTTTAAGGGCAAATTAGGGCTTTCGGTCAAAGTGGTTTAAATTGGTCAAATATGGTCAACTTGATGATCAAAAATTGAAATTAGGAATATTTGGGATTATTTTGGAATTTTTTATTTTGAAATTTTTAGGAATTTTTGCAATTTTTGGATCATGAAGGGCATTTTGGTAATTTGGTAATTTTTTGGGGATATTTTGGAAATTTGGTATATTTTGTAATTTTTGGTTAATTTAGGTAGTGGTGAGGGGTTTGAGATGATTTTTTGAAAGATTTGGCTATTTTGGGTAATTTTCAAAAAAAATTAGGGTTATAGGGGTATTTTGGTAATTTGATGATTTTGGGACACAATGGGCCAACAAGCCATGAAGCCATACTAAACCAATAGGAGTCATATGATGACTCATTTTGGATGCTCAATGTGCTGGTTGTAATCCTCTTAGCTAATAACTAGGGGTACAGGGTCATCCACATGAGCTTTTTAAAAGGAGCAGGAGACTAATCTAAGGGATCTTAGGGTTTAGGATATGTGAGAGAGTGCAGTGTGTGCAAGTTAGCCCCACCAAAACCAAATCACCCAGGGTTTTTCCTAAGGTCTGACCATCTTATGGGGGACTCCCCTTGAGCTCCTCCATACTGACCCCACCTACTAAGTGCTAGAGGTTAGGACCAACATGCAGAACTTCAAGCTGAGTAAAGAAGAGTTTAGAATTTCTATTGGTAAGGGTTCCTTTTCTAGTCATCTAGGAATAATCAATAGGAAAGTCCTATGACTAGACCCTAGGCTACTAAAGAGGAAAAACTATACCTCAACCAAAAATGATGTAAACAGTGAGTTAGAGATAGAGAGAGAAGAGGAGATTTTCTTCTAAGGTTGTAAGAGGAGAGGGAAGGTGAGAGATTTCTTCTTCATTACACTTCTAAGATAGAATTGAGAGTAATTGTAAAGAGAGAAAAGCTTGGAGAGAACTTCTAGGGATTTTCCTGGGAAGGATTGTTTGATAAGTTGTATTTTTACTTCTTTTGTTTTGTAAACTTGTTTTTATATGTGAAATCCTTATTTTCTCGTATCCTTCTCATGAATTCTGAGTAGTCTTCTTGATCCTTCTCCCTACTTTGAGATATGATTTTGTTAAGAATAAATTTTGTTTTCTACGGTTTTAAATGATAATAATTTGTGATGATTTGAACTCCGATCTTCATTTACATTTTGATCTGGCCAATTGAAATGTTAAGACTTATTGAGAGACATATGTTCTTAAATGAGATATGATTTCTACAACATAGAGAGAATCACATTTGAGTTCAAGAGAGTGTATATCATCCATGGGATTGGGTGCAAATAAATAGAGAAATATACTTTGTTGGATGTAGAATTGGAGATTTTAAGGTGACAGACTAAAATCCTCATTTTGGTCTAGTTGATTGGAAACTAATGTGAGATTCTTAGCCCTTAGAGGAGGGAATTGTGGGAGCTCTAGAGTGGCGGCTGGTATCCTCCCATCCTAACCACAAAATTAGGGACCAAACTCTGGATTAGTCAATGTTGTTTATAGCACTAAGAAGAGGGTAAAGAATAAGATTGCTCCTATTTGGCCCAAAATAATTTTTATATAAATTTTTAAATTATTTCAATTTCTTCACAGATCATATACTCATAGTAAAGTGTAAGGATGCTTTTGTAAATTTGAACTTTCTGTCACAATAAAAACATTGTTTAATTTTTGTAATTTTACTTTTGAAAGTTTAGTATTTAATTTAGTTTAACTTTTATACTTACATCTGCATTTTAATTAACATTCACTTGAGTAGTTAATTTTCAAATTTTGCACTTTACTTTTACTTTTGTTTTTGTTTTTGTTATAAAATAATTTTCATAATTTAGTTTAGGATTTTCCAACTTCCTTGTGGGATGTATATGTAGGACTCCTTTAGAGCCCTTTATTACTTGAGTGATATGTATACTTGCATTGATTTTAAAGGGGATTTGGCAGTTTAAAAAGATTTTTAAAAGATAAATTATTTTCATAAAAAGTAATTTTGTTGCGATTATATTGCATATTTATTATATATCTGCAGTGTGTAATTTTGTAATATTGAAAAATATTTACAAAATTCTCTCACTAAATCCGACCGCATTAAGTTTTTTGCGCCGTTACCGGGGAAGTAACAAAAAATATTAGTATTTTTTAGAAAGACTTATTTAGACTTTAAATATTGTATCTTATTAACTGTTGTAGTTTAGTTTGAAAATTATCTGCTTTATTTTGTTTATGCGTTGTGTAAGATCTGAAAATTTAGTACCTTACGATTCTGAGTTAGAAAGAACTGTTAGAAAAATTGAAAAACAACAAAAAGAGAAACATCAATTTTGTAAAATGGCTTGCAAATTAAAGAATGCTGGAAATGAAAATGAACATCATCAGAGACATCTAAGAGATTATGCTAATCCTACAGCAGATGAATATCATTTGAGTATTCAAAACCCTGTTGTAGCTGTCAATTCATTTGAGATTAAACCTGCTATTATCTAAATCATTCAACACAATCATTTGCGGGAACACCTACTAAAGATCCTAATTTACATCTTGCTAGTTTTCTAGAATTGTGTGCTACATTTAAATATGATGGAGTGTCGAATGATGCTGTCAGGATTAGACTTTTTCCTTTTTCACTATGGGATAAAGCTAAGCTGTGGTTAAACTCATTAGGACCTAGATCTATCAGAACATGGGGAGATTTATCACAAAAGTTCTTATCTAAATATTTCTCACCATCAAAAACTACTAAACTTAGAGATGATATCACATTTTTTTGTAAGTTTGAAGGGGAATGAATTTATGAAGCATGGGAAAGATTTAAAGATCTTCTTAGAAAGTGTCCACACCATGCATTGCCAGATTGGTTTATAATTCATACTTTTTGTAATGGGTTGTTTGGATCTCTTATATCAATAAATTATGTTGATGTTTGTGGATCATTAATGCGAAAACCATTCAATGAAGCATATTCATTAATTGAAGAGATGACTACAAATAATTTTCAATGGCCATCTGAAAGGGTAAATCCAAAAAGAGTAGCTTGTATTCATGTTTCTGATCTTATATTTATTTTAGCTGCCAAATAGCTACTATATAAAGAAGATAGATCAATATGGAATGAATTATTCTCAGATAGCATCTATACTTGAAGAAAAGTTATTGGGACAAATGATAAAATCTCAATCTTCTTATGAGACTTTAAATGCAATAAACAATCATTCTAATAACACTTATGCCAATTATTGTAACACTGTAACCCTAGTTGGAAGAATCATCCAAACCTTAGTTAGAGTAACAATGATTATAATGCTGCAAATCTGTAATGGGGAAACAACACTGCAACAAACCCATTGGGAAACTCTAACAATCAAGGGAATCAAGATTATAAACCTTATTGGCCCCCAGGTTTTAATAATTTGTTGAGTAAGGAGAAAAAACTTTCAATGGAAGAATTGATATTACAAATGGGTAGTCAATTACAAAGTCAAGGAGTTGCTATTAGAAACATGGAAAATTAATTGAGATGTATTGTAATTGAGATGTATTGCTTAATTGAGATGTATTGCTACTACACTTAGCAATAGACCACCAAAACATTGGATAGTAATGTTGAAGTAAATCCTAAAGATCAAAACAAAGAGCAACTTAAAGCTATTCAACTGAGAAGTGGAAAAGAATTAAAACATAGAGTTCAACAAGAAGTTTAAGTTGAAAAAGATGAGGTGGAAAATGAAAAATCTGGTGAAGATTTTCATTTTTGAAGCTGAAAATCCTATTAAACCAATGAAAATCACTGTAAAAAGAACACCACATCCGTTTCCTTAAAGATTGAAGTAAAAACATAGAGATAATAAATTTTCAAAATTTTTAGAAATTTTGAGGAAATTAACGATAAACATTCCATTTGTTGAAGCTTTGCAATAAAAGTTAAGCCATGTGGAGTTCATGAAGGATATACTTGATAAGAAAAGAAAATTTGTTGAGAGTGAGACTGTTGCACTCATTGAAGAGTGTAGCGCTATAATTCAGAAAAGGTTTCTTGAAAAACTTAAAGATCTTGGAAATCTTACAATTCATTGTTTTCTTGAAAAACTTAAAGATATTGGAAGTTTTACAATTCATTGTGCTATTGGCAAATAATTATCGAAAAGCATTATGTGATTTAGAAGCCAGTATTAATCTTATGCAATTATCAATTTTCAGAAGTTTGGGGTTAGGAGATATTTCACCTACAATTGTAACTCTTAAGTTAGTTGATCATTCGATTACCTATCCTAAAGGAGAAATAGAAGATGTTTTGGTAAAAGATGATAAATTTATTTTTTCTATGGACTTTATAGTATTAGATATGGAGGAAGACAAAGAAATTCCTATCCTTTTAGGAAGACCATTCCAAGCCACTAGAAGAGCTTTAATAGATGTCCAGAAAGGAGAACTAACTATGAGAATTAGTGATCAAGATGTTCCATTTAATATTATAAAATCAATTAGATACCCAACAAAAGAGCATGAGATTGAATGCTTCAAAATGGATATTAATGAATATTTATTTTGGAAAGAGAATTTAAAAAGTAATATATGGAATATCAAGATGAGGATAAAATTCAAGATAAATCAATGGAAGTGAGTAGAAAGGATTTGGATTATGTTCAGGAAAGATTTGAAATGTTAGATCCTACAAAAGATAATAAAAAAATGATTCCATCTATTAAGAAATCTCTTGAACTAGAGCTAAAAACACTTCCTACACATTTGAAGTATGCATTACTAGAAGATTTATCTATATTACTTGTTTTATTATCCTCAAAATTAACATATGAAAGAAAAATAGTTGTTGGAAGTTTTGAAAAGATATAAGAAAGCCTTTTGATGGACAATAGCTGATATTAAAGGAATCAGTCCTTCAATTTGTATGCATAGAATTCTATTAGAAGATCAACATAAACCAAGAGCTTAACCTCAAATAAGATTAAATCCTATAATGAAAGAAGTTGTAAAGAAAGAAATTTTAAAATGGTTAGATGTTGGAATAATATATCCTATTTCAGACGGTGCTTGGGTTAGTCCAATTCACTGTTTTCCAAAGAAAAGTGGTGTGAGTGTAGTGATAAATGAGCATAATGAATTATTATCAACAAGAAAAGTCACTGGTTGGCGAGTCGCATAGATTATAGAAAATTAAATTCTGCCACAAGGAATGATCATTTTCCATTACCCTTTTCGGACCAGATGTTGGATAAATTAGTTGGGCATAAATATTTTTTTTTCTAGATGGATATACCGATGATGGATATACCGGTTAATATCAAATACTTATTGCTCCTGGGGATCAAGATAAAACAACATTTACTAGTCCTTATGGAACTTTTGCTTTTCGGCAAATGCCTTTTAGATTATGTAACGCACTTGCAACATTTAAAACATGTATGACATCAATTTTAAATGATTTGATTGATAAAGGAATTGAAGTCTTTATGGACAATTTTTCTACATTTGGAACTTCATTCAAAATATGTCTAAATCATTTAGAATAAGTAATGGAACATTGTGAAAAGACTAATCTCGTATTGAATTAGAAAAAATCTCAATTTATGGTTGTAGGAGGAATTGTTCTTGGGCATAAAATTTCAGAAAATGGCATGAAAGTTGACCTTGCAAAAATACAGGTTTTATTGAACCTACCTACCTGCCACTGTAAGAGGAGTTAGGAGATTTTTCGGACATGCTGGATTTTACAAGAGATACATTAAAGATTTTTCAGAAATTATTAAACCTTTATGCCAACTTCTGGAATAAGATACAAAATTTGACTATAATTAAGATTGCCTTAAAGCCTTTAAAAGTTTAAAGGAAAAATTGATCACTGCTCCTATAATTTTTTTACCTGATTGGGAGAAACCTTTTGAATTAATGTGTGATGCTAGTGATTATGCAATTAGAGCTATTTTAGGGCAGAGATATGATAATATTTTTAAAGTTATATACTATGTTAGTAAGACTCTTAATGATGCTCAAATTAATTACACTACCACTGAAAGAGAGTTATTAGCTATTGTGTATGCATTTGATAAGTTTAGATTATATCTGATTAGAGCTAAATGTGTTGTACATACTGACCATTCCACTATTAAATATTTGATGCAGAAGAAGGAAGCTAAACCAAGATTAATTAGATGGGTACTTCTAATGCAAGGGTTTTATTTTGTGGTTGTCGATAGGAAAGGGATTGATAATCAAATTGCTGATCATTTGTCTAGGATAGAGCAAAAAGAAATGCTTGACATGAAAAAATAAATTAATGAAACTTTTCCTGATGAACAACTTTATGCTGTAAAATGGCGGGAAATACCTTGGTAAGCAAATATTGTAAATTGTATTGTTAGTGGCATTTTACCATATGGATTAACAAAAAAGTAGGAAAAGAAATTCATTCGTGATGCAAGATCTTATTTTTGGGATGATCCTTATTTATAAAAGCAATGTAAAGTTTTAAGAATGAGACGATGTGTCTCTTATACAAAACTTCAGGAAATTATTCAATATTCAAAAATATCATGATTCTGACTTTGGAGGACATTTTGAGAATGATAGAAGTGTTCATAAAAATTTACTAGCTGGATTTTATTGGCCTACTATTTTTAATGATGTTAATGAATATATTAAAACATGCGATAGATGTCAACGTATAGGAAAAATTTCTAGAAGAAATGAAATGTCTCTAAATTACACATTGGAAGTTGAAATTTTTGATGTTTTTATGGGACCATTTATACCCTCATTCAGAAATATATATATAACGATTGTAGTGGATTACGTTTCAAAATGGATTGAAGCAATTGCTTTACCTCGATGTGATGCTCGAAGTGTTTTAAAATTTCTAATTAAAAATATTTTTACAAGATATAGAATGCTGAGAGTAATTATTATTGAAATAGGATCTCAATTTAGGAATGAAACAGTTGCAAGACTAGCGGAAAAATATAATATAATGCATAAAATTGCAACTGCTTATCATCCCCAGACTAGTGGTTTAGTAGAAGTATCAAATTGTGAAACTAAAAGAGTTTTGGAAAAGTGTGTTAATCCTAATAAAATGAATCGGTCTACTAGATTGGATAATGCACTATGGACATACAGGACAACCTATAAGACACCTATAGGAATGTCCCTGATCCCGGTTGAATATAGTTGTGTAAAATTTATAAAGCTGACTTCGCTTTACAACGGTACCAAAAACATGATTTGGTATTTTAGTAATAATAATGTTAACCTCTTAATGTTGGGATTCTACACAAGTATATGTATCATTATCAAGTAATATAAGACTTTCTGTTTAAGACCCAAATATCGATTCTACGGGGAAGGTTTAAATTTGAAATGATAAATTAACTAGGAAATTCACAGAAATAAAACGAAATTACTGTCACTATATTTGAGTGTGTAAGATGCTAAAAAAATTAAACTATTAATTACTAGTAAAAATTAAATGTAAAATTTAAAACAGTAACTACTAAACTATGTTTATGTGATGAAGTTTTCTAAATAAAAAAGCATCTTTCCCATTAAAATAAGCTTTTTAGTGAAATGAGATGAGATAAATGGTTTAAATTTGTATTGTGCCAAATAGGAGCAATTTTAATTCTCTACGTTGATGAGTGTTATAGAAAATCATTAGCTAATTTTAGGTTCAGTCCCTAAATCTGTGGCTAGGCTAGGAGGATACTGGCTCCCACTCTTAAGCTCCCACTTCCCTTCCCCTTAAGGCTAACACTCACTTTAGTTTTTAAACACTAAGATCAAATTGGGGATTTTTAGTCTGTCACCATAGAAATCTCCAATTCAACACCCAACAAAGTATATTTTCTTATTTATTTTCACTTAATTCCATGAACAAAACACTCCTTCATTGACTTAAATGTAATTCTCACTCTGTTGTAGAACTCATACTCCATTTCTCGGATCATATGTTTCACAACATATTTTAACAATTCAATTGACCAGATTGAAAAGTAAATTAAAAGGAGAGTTGAAAAACCATCACAATTTATTTTAGACTTGAAGACAATGTGCCATATCCGAAGAAAATTTATCTGGCGCAAACAAGCTAAGAAGGAGAGGCTGCTGGGAGAAAGATAAAGGAATCTACTCATACTTCATGAGAAAGATACAACAAAACACAATTTTCATAAGTAAAATAAATTTCATACAATAATAATAAATAAACAACACTTTTCTAAAACTTTTTCTCAAAACAAATCCTTTGTAGCCTCTATTAGGAAATGTAGGAAGAAGAAATCTCTCACTTCTCTTCCTCTCCAACAATTCCTCTCCAACACTTCTTAGAGAAGAATTCACACTTAAAATCACCACAAAAACTAGAAACTATAGAAAAAATAATTAATTAATGATATGGAAAGGCGTGGAATGTAAGTGTGTGAAGAGGAAAAATTGAAATGAGTGGAAGGACTCAAAATGGTGCGAAGGGAGGGGGGTTCTGATCAAATTTCGGCCTTAAATAGAGCCTAGGTTGGTACTCCAATAGGTGCATCCAAAAACCCTTCAAAAAGCATCCAAATTAGTCGAATTTCATTGAATCTTCTAGATACAGGGTCTGCACCGACACTGGCACCGTCGACGCCAGAGACCATTCAATTAATTCTGCCTTCTCTGTCAAATGACACCGAACATTTTTTAAATTCTCCATTTTGACTCCAAATTTCTTCTTTTTTACTTCATTTTTGCTCTAATTCCTTAAAATTAATAACATGCAATAAAATACAAAAAATACCTTTCATTAGAGTGTAATATCACAAAAAATAAGTATAGAATATGGGTCTAAAAATGCATATATTTTTGGTGTATCAAACTCCACAAAACTTAAATATTACTTGTCCTCAAGTAACTCCTTTACTACATAAAAATATGAGTCATGGTAAAGATTTTAAATTCTAGATTTCCATATCTCAGTTCACTAAATACAAAAGCATAACATAAGAAGATTTAAAATAACTCTAGTTAATTCTAAAGGTATAAGAATATATCGTAGTCAAGTCTAAGATTTTTTATTCTCTATTTTTTTCAAGGAAAATTGCAAATTATTTTTATTAAAGCCACTTAGAGTATCCATATGTAAAAGAACTTCATGAAACTTTACTAGTAAATATACTAATACTGAAATATAAGTTTAGAAAATGTAGCCAAGCTTTCTTCTTTAAGTTGAATCAAGTGAAGCCAATTTTTAATTAGGCATCTCCTAATGCTTCTCCTCACACCTTCTTTTTTCTTTTCTTTTCTTTTCTTTTCTTTTTCTTTTCTTTTTTAGGATCATTTTCAATCCTTTCTCTTTTCCTTTTTTTTCTTCTTTTTTTCTTTTTCTTATGTGAGGATTACTATATCTGGATAGCCTTTAATGATTTTGAACTTCACTATCCTCTTCTTAAAGTTAAAAACTTTTCACATTCCTTCACTTATAAATTTATATTAGATTTAATGATCTTTCATAAAGTTTTAATCTTTTCTTCTTACATGAATCTCTAAGATTTTTAATACTTCAAAAATACAAATTCATTTACTTAAAATAGAAAAACATAATCTTCTTTTATCATAACAAATATCTTAACCTCTAAAATTAACCTTTATTATTTAAAAAATTTTACTTAAGTTTACTATATATTTAAAAACATAAATATAGTTATCTAGAGTTACCCTCTAATACCAAAGGTAATGTTAAACTTTGAAAATATTTTGAAAATATAACTAATTGAGGACAAATAAAATTAAGTCTATTTTCTTTTTAAAAAGGAATTTTTCTTCCGCTAAAAATAAAATTTTATAAGATTTTGCATGAAAAACTCAAAAATAAAGTGTGAAAGAAAACAATTAATACATAAAGAAAAAACATACCTGTTGAAGGTTTTGATTTGAAATTTAACTCTGAAATATCGCAGGTGCTAATATGAAAAGCTACAAGACTTAAAACAGTAAATAGCACATAACACATATAAAAATCTGCTGAGAAAGAGTTAACAACAAATACATCCAACAAAGTACTAAAAGCTAATAACTTCCAGCAATTTCAAAAATCTAAAGTTCTCAACACAACATACAACAAAATAAAGTACCACAGTCCACAAATAAATAGTATTAACAATAAAGTACAATTAAACATAAAAATAAACAAAATCTAACACACATATCACCAATCATCGTCTTCTTCTTGATATTCTTCCACGTCCAACTTCTGCTGCTGATATGGAGTAAAAACAGGGTGAGTAGGAAACTGAACTGAGTGATCACCCTTCATATACCTGACCATTGTATCATCATAAGCAGCATCATATTCAAAGTTTTGTCGAATCAAATCATCAATATGAGCATTTCTCCCCTCCATATTTTCCATTCTATGATCCATTCTAAAGATATCTCCCTGTTGGATCATCATCTGCTCCATAAGTTCATGAATAGTAGGGGTGCTAGAAGTACTTGAAGTAGAAGGAATAACCCTGGTCCTACTTCCAGATCTCCATCCTACGTGAGATTCATAAGTCTTTATATTAGCAGGCCCAATAGGTCTTAGAGGTCCAATCCTCTCCTCATCTTCTTTATAATCAACTCCTTCCTATTCACATAATGTGAAGATCAGCACAGGGTGAGCTAAACCACCAGTGGTCTCTCCCAATGCAATAGATCAAGTGTTATTATAAATAATAGATCCTACATTTATCTTCATCACCTGCTGGATACAGAAGTTCAATATGACTCTATCTTTTGTTACCTCACTATGATGGTTTATTGGTATCATTCTTCCAGAAATAAAGTAGTGACAGGCCTTAGATACTACATTTAACATTGAAAGAGGAAAGTTAACCTTAACTCCATTCTTCACCTTCCAGGTTCCTCTTCCATGAGTAAGAAAATAAATAACCTCATCAAATGCCTCATTTATTACAGAAAATGATTTGTACTGGCAGCTATACACATCTTTTAACTGATAAAATTCATTAATATTCCTTAGAGTAAAATCCACCATTTTCATTCAAAAAACACATAGTCTTCAGAAGTCTCCTTGAAATTGGCATAAAACTCCATCACTATACCAAGAATTGCCTCGGCAGTAAACTAGCAAAAATTTTCCCACTGTCGAGCATTGATTAATCTCTTGACTTCTCCTCCTCGATTTTTAAATCCTCGATTCAGAATCACTTTTTTAGTTGTAAGTAGACTATTGAAGTAAATGTTGGCCTTGTAATTAACAAACATTTGATCATCAAAATATACCTTTCCTTTGCTCATTCTAGGTGCCATGATAAATCTATGAATATTTGATAAAATCAAAATAAATTCCCAAAAATTCCAAAAATCATAATGTGGAACTTTTTAAACTTAAATCTACAAAGTAAGAGTTCTTCACGAAAGGATTTTCTCAAAATCTTCCAAAAAAAATCTTAAAATTTTGGATCTCAGCAATGTAAGATAAATCCTTAGTGAAAATAAAAAATTTTGAGTTCAAAGTGTAGCTCTTACCTAGAGAAGATGAAATCCAAACTTTGTTTGCCTTAAAATCGCCTTTAATCTGAGCAATAGCAAGTCCTAGGTGCAAAAATGGAGATTGAAAGTGACTCAAAGGTTAAAAATGGTGTTTTACTGTGCAAATCACAAATTTTAAAGGTGTTTGGGTCGAGGGCACTTTCAGCACCCATGCTGGTGCCGTTGGCGCCAATGGACAGAAATTCATATTTTGATTTTTTTTTCAATTTCAATTTCTCACAATTTACTCCAAAGTTTATTTAATCTGTTTGGACACTAATTTTCTTTTTAACATAATTCACAAGCAAGTAATTTCACAAACAAAACCAAACTAAATTTTATATATGAAAATACTCTTTTTACAAATACATTATTCTAATCAGACTTCCACATCCATAAAACAAACTAAATTATAATTCAACATCAAAATTAAGCCGCAACACTATAACGCTGTCACAAAACTATACCCATAAATAGAGTTCTAAAGCAAAGTAAAGTAAAGTAAATCAAATCCACACAATTACATTAAAATCATAAGTCTTTTAAACTAGTAATAAGTATTTTAAACTAGTAAAAAGTTCTACTTCTTCAATTATTCTACCTCTACTTTAGTGCTTTCTCCTCCTCTATTGTCTCCCATAAGCTAGTAATGGGCATAAAAATTGTTACGGGAATTGATCAGTTTAATTTTCATCGATGCATTCATTTTTCTTGAACATCTGTACCAATCCAGCTTCAACTATTTCAGTATGATCAAAGTTCTCCTTTATTCTTTAATTTAAGTGATCAAAAAGGTAGTTAAGATTTTCTATTGCATTCGTAATACTCTAAAGTTTTCTTTATATTTTCTTCATTCTCTTCTCCAAAGATATTGAACTTCCAACTGCTGTTGGCATCAATCGTGTTGAAACATGTGATGAATGATCCATGATAATATCTAGTGCTTCATTTCCATTTGTTATATAATTGCCACCAATAATAATCATGGGCTCCCAATGTAATAAAACTTTTTCCCAACTTTCATATGTTACTTGAGATTGACTGCAAAATAGGAAAATTGTAGAAGGATGGCCAAGTCCATATATTGGCCTAGTCATAATAATGCCCATGACAGATTTGAAAATAATTGACCCACATCAATGGCTTTTTCTATTTGAATGCAATAGTTTAAAATGACACTTTTTTTTGTAAGTCTACTAATCTTCATGGTAGGGAGTAGTTTTGTAGATATGAAGTAATGCAATTGTTTTGAAATTGGATTAAACAATGAAGCAGAGAAACTAACGTATCCCTCATCTCTGATTTTCCAATTATCATGTTCAACCATAAAAAAATTATATACTTATTGCATCATATCTCTCGTTAGGATAAAATTTGTATAGTGATAGATTGGAATGTTTTCTATCATATACAAATCATTAATTTGAGCCGGAGTAAATGGTAGAGCCATTTAAGTTAGCATAAAACTCCTTGACTATGGATACTACAACTGCAGCGATAGTGTACCACAAAACTTCCCAACACCTCTTTACAATGATTTTCTCGATCTGTGAATTTGGATGACTCAATCCATGGTTGACAAAGAGTCTCTCCTTGATAAGTCTCTTCTTCATGATGACTTTGTCGTATAATTTCTACGCGTCAAATATGATAAAATTTCTTCTATTGAAAAATCAATGCCTTGAAGTATTTTTGGAATTGGAAGCCATGAAGATTGAAATTATGAAGTTTTTGGACGTCCAATGTAGCTTTTAGGACTTTAAAAACACCTCTCGACTGTTATTGAGGAGCGAAATCCTGCTAAAGTCTGCCAAAATCGTTCAGCACGTGAAAAACTACTCGAGACGCCGCCGGTGCTCCTGATGGCGTTATTGGCTCCATGGTCGTTTAGGCGGGCACCGTTGGCACCCATTCTGGCACTGTCAGGCCAGAGCCCGACTTTGCATCTATAACTTTTTTTATTTAATTTGATTCCAAATTTTCCTCCAATACTAATATTTGTCTTAATTTATGATATATATAATTGTGTAGGACTCAAAAATACTATTATTTAAGATATAAATACACTTAAGATATAAATCTATTATTTAAGATATAAATACACTTATTAAACAAAGCAATAATATATATATAGATAGAATTATATATGGGTTGCCTCGCACAAAGCGCTTGGTTTAACATCGTCAGCCCGACATACCATTTGTTTAGTTGGGTTGACTTAACATTAAGACTTCTTTAAAATGTGGTATGTGTCCTTCATAATAATGTTTTAATTGATGCCCATTAACTTTAAATATCTTTCCAGTTTTAGGATCCTTAATAACAATAGTTCCATACTGATACACTTTAATAACTTTAAATGGTCCTAACCTTATGGATTTCAGTTTTCTTGGAAATAATCTCAATCTTGTATTATACAATAGATCTTCTGGTATAGGTTCAAACTTCTTCTTAATAATCTTCCAATCATGTCATATTTTCATTTTCTCTATATAAATTTTTACATTATCATATGCTTCATTTCTAATTTCCTCAAGTTATATAAGTTGCAATAATCTTTTCTTACCATCATCTTTTAGATTAAAATTAAATTCTTTAATAGCCCAATAAGCTTTATGCTCCAATTCTATTGATAAGTGACAAGTCTTCCCAAAAATTAATTTATATGGGGACAATCTTATGAACATTTTATAAGCTGTCCTATAAGCGCATAATGCAGTATCTAATCCAACAGACCAATCCATTTTATTAGGATATACAATTTTTTTGAAAATTCTTTTAATTTCACGATTAAATACGATTTGATATTTCTGCTATACCACTATTTTGAGGATGATAGACAGTAGAGAATCTATGTATAATATCATATTTTTTAATTAATTTATCGATTCTCTTATTTCTAAAATGGGATCCTCCCTCAGTAATAATTACTCTCGGCATTTCTTAACTTATTAAAATATTTTTATTTAAGAAATGAGAAACACTTTGAGCATCACATTTAGGTACAACAACAGCTTCAATCCATTTGGACATATAATCAACAACAAGTAAAATATATAAGTTTCCAGATGAAGGCATAAATAGTTTCATAAAATCTAATCCACACACATTAAAAATTTCAACTTCTAATGTGTCATTTAGAGGCATTTCATTTCTTCTAGAAATATTTTCTACTCGTTGACATCGATCACATGTCTTAATATATTCATTTACATCTCTAAAAAGAGTAGGCCAATAAAATTCAGCTTGCAAAATTTTTTAAGTAATTCTATTATTTCCAAAATGTCCTCCAAATTTAGAATCATGACATCTTTCAATTATTTGTTGAGTTTGTTTGTAAGGCACACCCTTTCTAATAATTAGATCTTTACATTATTTATATAAATATGGGTCATCCCAAAAATAGAATTTTGAATCATATATAAATTTCTTTAATGTTTGTTCTTAATATATGGTGGTAGAATATCACTTACAATATAATTTACTATATCAGCATACCATGGTGTATCTATTTCATCAATGCTATATAATTGTTCATCAAGAAAATTTTCTAAAATTTCATTTGTAAAATTAGTTTGTATTTCTTTTTCTAATCTAGATAAATGATCAGCTATTCGATTATCATTTCCCTTTCTATCAACTACTGTAAAATCAAACTCTTGCAAAAGAGGTATCCATCTAATTATTCTGTGTTTAGCATCCTTCTTTTGCATCAATTAGTTAATAGCAGAATGATCTATATGCACCATACATTTATTTCCAATCAAATAAGATCTAAATTTATCAATGGCGTAAACAACAACTAATAACTCTCTTTCATTAGTAGTGTAGTTAACTTAAGCATAATATATTACTTTAAACATTTTGTTGTGCCTTTTTCCTAAAAGAACTCCTATAGCATAATCACTAGCATCGCACATTAATACAAATGAGTTTTCCCAATCAGGTGGGACTATTATAGGTGCAGTAATTAATTTCTCTTTCAATAATTCAAATGTTTTAATGCATTCCTCGTTAAAATAAAATTTTGTATCTTTTTCTAAATGTTATCATAATGGCTTAGTTATTTTTGAAAAATTTTTTATGTAACGCCTGTAGAGACCAAAATATCCTAGAAAACTTCTTACCCCTCAGACTGTAGTCGGTGGTGGTAATTTTTCAATAACTTGAACTTTTGCAGGATCTACTTCCATGTCATTTTCAAAAAATTATATGCCCAAGTAAAATTCCTCCTGCAACCATAAATTGACATTTTTTCCCAATTTAGTACTAGGTTGATTTTCTTGCATCATTCCAGAACTTTTTCTAAATTATTTAAGCTTATTTCAAATGAAGTCCCGAACACAGAGAAATCATCCATAAATACTTCCATTCCATGTTCAATTAAATTACTAAATATTGACATCATACATCATTGAAATGTTACAGGTGCGTTGCATAGTCCAAAAGGCATTTTACAAAAAGCAAATGTTCCATAAGGGCGTGTAAATGTTGTCTTTTCTTGATCCTCAAGAGCAATTACAATTTGATGATAACCGGTATATCCATCTGAAAAGCAATAACATTTGTTTCCAGCAATCTATCCAACATTTGGTCTAGAAAGGGTAAAGGAAAGTGTTCATTCTTTCCTGGTAGCCATGTTTAATTTTCTATAGTCTATACAAATTCGCCAACCAGTAACTTGTCTTATTGGAATTAATTCATTTTATTCATTTACTTCAACGGTCAGTCCTCCTTTCTTTGGAACACAGTGAATTGGGCTTGCCCAAGCACTATCTAAAATAGGATATAAAATTTCAGCATCTAACCATTTTAAAATTTCTTTTTTAACAACTTCTTTCATTATTGGGTTTAATCTCCTTTAAGGATCAACTTTAGGTTTGTATTGATCATCTAATAGAATTTTGTGCATACAAATTGAAGGACTAATTCCTTTGATATCTGCTAAAGTCCATCCAAAAGCATTTTTATATCTTTTTAACATTTCTATTAATTGTTGTTCATGAATTTCAGTTAACTCATAAGATACAATAACAAGCAATGTAGATGAATCTCCTAAAAATGTATATTTTAAATGAGTAGGTAATACTTTTAGTTCAAGTTTAGGTGGTTTAATACTTGAAGAAATAAGATTTTTATTATCATTTTCCAACAAATCTAAAGTTTCAAATTTATCCTAAAATAATCTAGATTTTCTTCTTTTATTTCATTCTCATTCTCACTAAATTCTTCTTGCCTAAATTTTTCTTCAAACTCTTTCTTAAATTGCTCATTACTTAGATAATCAGTAATTTCCATCCTAAAACATTCATTGTCTTTTTCTATTGCAGGAAATTTCATAGCTTTTGAAAAATTAAATTTTACTTCTTGATCATTACTCTCATTATTAATTTTCTTCTTTGTAAATCTATCATAGCTCTTCCTATTGCAAGAAATGGTCTGCCCTAAATAATAAGAATCTCTTTATCTTCCTCTATATATAATACTATAAATTTTAGAGTAAAAAAAAATTATTCATTTTACTAATACATCTTCTATAACTCCTTTAGGATAACTGATTGATCGATCAACTAACTAAAGAGTTACAGTAGTAGGGGAAATCTCTCCTAAATCTAAACATTTAAAAATTGATAGAGGCATAAGATTGATACCTGCTACTAAATCACATAAGGCTTTTCCATAAAACTTTTCACCAATTACACAAGGTTTAGTAAAACTACCATGATTTCAGGAAGCTTTTTCTGAATAATAGCGTTACACTCTTCACTAAGTGCAATAATCTATTGATCTGCAAACTTCCTTTTCTTGTTTAGTATATCTTTCATAAATTTCACATAACTTGGCATTTGTTCCAAAGCCTCAATGAAAGGAATGTTTATCGTTAAATTTTCAAGGATTTCTAAAAATTTTATAAAATGTTTTTCTTTGTTCTTCTACTTTAGGAGGAAACGGAGGTAATGGTTTTTTTAAAGGAAATTATGTTTGTTCTTTCTCATTATGTTCATTTTCTATCGCTTACTTCTCCTCATCAACTTTTGTTTCTCTTTAGATTCTTGTTTCAATTTCTTTTCCACTTCGTATCTGAATTGCTTTAATTTGCTCTTTATTTTGATCTTTGGGATTAACTTCCACAACACTCGGAAGAACTCCTGAAGGTCTATTACTAAGTGCAGTAGCAATATGTCCTAATTAATTTTCAATATTTCTAATAGTAGCCCAATGATTTTGTATTGATTTGTCATATTCAACATTACATCTTCCATCATTAAGTTCTTTTCCTTAACTTGTGGGCTAGGGTTAGAATTAAATCGAGGACGATAATAAGGTCGATAATTAGGATTTCCTTAGTTATTTAAATTTTTTGAGGGGTTCATTAAATTATTATAATTATTCCAACTAAAATTAAAGTGATTTTTTCCATCTAGGGTTAAAATAATTAGAATAGGGATTGTTATTACGGTTATTAACAGCATTCAAAGTTTCATAAGATGATTGAGTATCAATTATCTGTCGTAGTGAATTTTCCTCTAATACTGGTGGTATTTGAGAATAGTTCACTCCAACTTAATCAATCTTTTTCGATATAATAGTAATCTGAGATGCTGAAATAAACATTACATCAGATTCGTGAATACTAGATACTCTCTTAGGATTAACCCGTTCAGAGGGCCATTGAAAATTGTTAGTAGTCTTTTCTTCTATTAAAAGGTATGCTTCATCAAAAGGTTTTGACATTAAAAATCCACCTGCAACAACATCTATAATAAATCTAAGAGATTCTACTAATCCATTGTAAAAAGTTTGAATTATCAACCAATATGGTTAACATGGTGTGGACATTTTCTAAGGAGATCCTTAAATCTTTCCCGAGCTTCATATATCGATTCCCCTTCAAAGTGACAAAAGGATGTAATATCATTTCTAAGCTTAGCTGTCTTTTAGGGTGGAAAATATTTAGCCAAGAATTTTTGTGATAGTTCTCCCCAAGTTTTAATAGATCCATGTGCTAATTGAAACACCTAAAATATATAGTGTTTTTAGAAATTTTTTTATACTTATTTTTGAGATATTGCGCTTTAACGGAAGGTATTTTTGTGTTTTTCTTGCAGATACAAGTAAAAAAGGTGAAAAATGCTTAAAGGAGTGAAAAAAGATCAAATTTAGAGCAAAAAAGTGAAAAATGTGCAAAAGAGTTTTGGCGCCTAAGCGCCAGATTTATCATGAAAAGATGCATCTCTTTGGGAAATACATCCAATTAGGACACATTTTGAAGAGTTTCCAATGTGCCTCTTGGAAAACTATAAAAGAAAGAAAAGAAACCTTTGAAAAGAATCCTGAAAGTATTGGAACGTTTTGAAAGTTCTCATTTGGGGAGTTAGTTTGGAGAGATTTTCAGGCACCACTTTTTTTTTTCCTTTTTTTTATTTTGTTTTGAGTGATTGTAAAAGAAAAGGGATTTAAAGGAACTTCAAGAGTTTGGAGGAGGACTTGAGATAAGTTTTTATCTTTTTGTTTTAGACTACTTTTGGTTTTAATCAAAACTTGTTGTTGGTTTTATAATGATTTCTTCTTTTAAACTAAAGTGTGGTTTTGTTTCCTCCATGGATTCTGAGTATTTTTCATTATCTTTCTTATTAAAATGATAAGTAATTAAGTTTTGGATGGAATTTGTGGACATTGATCTTTAATGTTGGAAGAAGTTGTGATGATTTAAATCCATGCACTTCATTTACTTCTTGATTTGGCTAATCCAGATATTAAAATTTATTGTGAGAAAATGTAAGAACTAGGTTGGTATTGTCTCAATCAACAATTGGAAAGAAGCACATGAGGTTGTATGAATGAGTTTATATAATTGAGTGCAAATAAATAGGGAAATATTCATGATGGGTGTAGAGTTAGAGGACTTTAAAGTGATAGGTTAAAGCCCCCAACTTGGTTTATTATTTTAGGTCTTAATACGAGAATGTTCACGATATGTTAGCCCCAAGGTGGAGGGAATTGAGGGAACTATAGTGTGAGACCTAGTTTCTTCCCTTCCTAATCGGTCTTAATTATTCAAACTTTAAATTAGCCAATATTCTTTATAGCAACTCTAGTAAGGGGAAAAAATATTATTGCTCCTATTTGGCACAACACAATTTGCATACTTCCACAACAGATTTTGTACACTTATTACTAATTCATGATAGGAAGAAAGATATTTTTCTTATTAAGTGCTTTTCATCTACAAAACTCTAGTTATCTTTTTCAGTTGTTACTATTTTGTCAAAATATCAGAAATACCAAAATTATTTGAATTTTTATTACTACAAAATATATTGTGTTTAAGTAATTGTCTTTTTAAAATTAGAAAGTTTTCTAAAAGTGCATATAGTTTAAATTCCCCGTGGGTTTGATATTCAGGTCTTAGTCAAAAAGTCCTATATTACTTGAGAACAATGCATATACTTGTGTAGTATCCGAATATAAATAAATTAAAAGTTAAATTCTTATTTTCTTCAGGATCAAATTTTTAATTTTGTTGTAAAATAAGAAAATATAAGTGAAATATAATCTGAATTATTGTTGTACTTTGCATAATAAAATCAAGTTTTTGGCGCTGTTGCCGGGGAATTGAAAGCAAAATTTCTATTTTTAGAAACTTTTATTTAAACTTTAAGTATTGTATGTTATTTTCTGTGTGCATTTTGATTTTTATTTGTGTGCATTTTGAATTTTATTTTATTTAATTTTATGATAGTGTACGTGTAGTTCAGGTTCTGAAGGACTAGTGCCCTACAATTTTGAATTAGAAAGAACTACTAGAAAAATCAGAAAAACCAAAAAAATTATAAATTTTGAAAAATCTAAAAAAATAATAGAAATGGCAAACCAAAATAATCAAAATGCTGAAATTCATTAAGAGTTTAGACCTTTAAGAGATTATGCCAACCCTACTGTAGATTTAACCTTAAACCTGCTATTATCCAAATGGTGCAAGACAATCAGCTTGGGGGAACACCAACTGAAGATCTCAAGTTACATCTTGACTATTTTCTAGAATTGTGTGCTACATTTAAATACAATGGTGTATCATATGATGTCATAAGGCTTCAGTTGTTTCCTTTCTCACTGAAGGATAAAGCTGAGATGTGACTGAACTTGTTAGCACCTGGATCTATCAGAACTTGGGGTGATTTAGCACAAAAATTCCTTGCTAAATATTTTCCACAATAAAAAAATGCAAAGCTTAAAAATTATATTACATCTTTTAATCAGTATGAAGGGGAATCTAAGAAGCATGAGAAAGATTTAAATAAATCCTAGAAAACGATTTATAGAATTCTTAAAAAAGTGTCAAAACCATGCTATACCAGATTGGTTAGTAATTCAAACTTTTTATAATTGATTAGTTGGATCTCTTAGATCAATTATCGATGTCGCTGCTGGTGGTTCATTGATGTCAAAACCACTTCATGACGCCTACGTTTTAATTGAAGAAATGACTACTAATAATTTTCAATGGCCTTCTGAGAGGGTAAATCCTAAGAAAGTAGCCAAAATTCATGAATCTGACGCATTTACCATGTTAGCAAATCAAGTTGCTACAATTTCAAGGAAGTTAGACCAATTTGGAATGAATTTTTCTCAACCAATTTCCATGATTGAAAAGAATTCATTAAGCCAAACGGTAGATCCTCAAGCATCAATAGAAAATTTGAATATCATAAATAATAAGCAAAATAACCCTTATTCTAATTATTATAACACAAGTTGGAAGAACCAACCCAACTTTAAGTGGAATAACAATTCAAGTGGTAATAATCAGCAGTGGAGGAACAACCAAGGAAACCCATTAGGAAACTGGAACAACCAAGGGAACAATAATTATAGATCTACTTATCCTCTAAGTTTTAATAGTAATACAAAGTTTAAGGAGAAGGAGTTGTCTATAGAAGAAGTGGTGTTACAAATAAGAAATCAATTGCAAAGTCAAGGAGCTACAATTAGAAATATTGAGAATAAACTTGGGCAAATAGAAAATTCATTAAGTAATAGATCCCAAGGAACACTTCCTAGTAATACTGAATCAAATCCAAAAGACCAGAATAAAGAACAATAAAAAGTCGTTCAATTTAGAAGCGGAAGGGGTTGGAAGGTTGGGTTCAAAAATAAATTGAAGTAAAGAGAGAAGAAATTGAAGAATCAAAAGAGGATGCTCCAAAAGATTTTGTGAGAGACCTATTTCTCCACTAAAACTTGAATTGGAAAAATGACCACGTCCATTTCCTCAGAGACTTTGTCAGCAGAAGTTGGATAAGCAATCTTCAAAAATTTTTGACATATTTAAGATGCTGAAAATTAATATTTCATTTGCTGAAGCCTAAGAACAAATGCCAAGCTGTTTAAAGTTTATGAAGGATATTCTCTAAAGAAAAAGGAAGTTTGAAGAAAATGAGTCTGTTCCACTTAGTGAGGAGTGTAGTGCGATAATTCAGAAGAAGCTTCCTGAAAAGCTTAAAGATCCTGGTAGCTTTACAATTTCATGTTTAATAGGAGACAAATTTTATGGGAAAGCTTTATGTGATTTAGGTGCAACCATTAACCTTATGTCATTATCAATATTTAAAAGATTGGGATTACGAGAAATAAACCCTACTACTCTAACTCTGCAGTTAGCAGATCGTTCGATAACATACCCTAAAGGAGTTATACTTGTAGAAGATGTCATAGTGACAGTGGATCAATTTATCTTTCTTGTTGATTTCATTGTGCGAGATATGGAGGAAGATAAAGAGATACCTATCATTTTAGAGAGAGCTTTCTTGGCCACAAGAAGAGCAATGATAGATGTACAAAAATGGGAATTAATAATGCAAGTCAATGATCAAACTATTACTGTTAACATTTGAAAAGATAAAGAGATACCTATCACTTTAGAGAGACCTTTCCTAGCCACAGGAAGAGCAATGATAGATGTACAAAAATGGGAATTAATAATGCAAGTCAATGATCAAACTATTACTGTTAACATTTCAAGATCTATGAAATCCCATACAAAAGGTAAAGATGATGAATGTTTTAGAATGGATGTTATAAGATACCTAAGTGAATGTCATTTCAATGTCATTTCAAAACTAATTATGAAGAAAAAATTGTAATAAAAGATTTGAAATACGAGCAAGGAGAGGAATTAGACCAATGTGAAGATCATTTTAAGAAAAAAATAAATTATGTTCGAGAAAGTTTTGAAATTTTGGACACGATTAAAAAAGATAAATCATTTTGTCCATTAATAGAAAAACCTCCTGAAATTGAGTTGAAGTTACTCCGTGATCATTTAAAATATGTCTTTTTAGGAGATTCCTCTACTTTACCTATTATAATTTCCTCAAAATTAACAATGGAAGAAGAAGAAATGTTGATGAAAATTTTAAAAAAATTTAATAAAGCCTTTGGATGGACAATTGTTGATATTAAAGGAATCTGTCCTTCAACTTGTATGCATAGAATTCAAATGGAAGAGAACTGCAAACCCAGGGCTGATCCATAAAGGAGACTCAATCCTGTTATGAAAGAAGTTAAGAAAGAAATTTTAGGGCAAGGGTCAGTCCAATTCATTGTGTTCCTAATAAAGGAGGAGTAATTGTAACTGTAAATGAACATAATGAGTTAATACCTACTAGATAAGTTACAGGGTGGTGAATATGCACTGATTATATAAAATTAAATCTTGCCACTAGGAAAGATCATTTTTCATTACCCGTTTTAGATCAAATGCTGGATATACTAGATGGGCATAAATACTTTTATTTTCTGGATGGATATACTGGTTATCGCCAAATTCAATTATCTCTTGAGGATCAAGATAAAACAACATTTACCAGTTATTTATCGGTCCTTAGGGTACTTTTGCTTTAAGAAGAATGCCCTTTGGTTTATGTAATTCCAATACTACATTTCAAAGATGTATGATGGTGATTTTTTGTGATTTAATTGAAAAAGGGATTGAAGTATTCATGGATGAATTTTTAATGTTTGGAACTTCGTTTGGCTCATGTATAGAACATTTATCTAAAGTTCTTAAGCGCTGTGAAGAAACAAATTTAGTTCTTAATTGAGAAAAAATGCCTATTTATGGTAGCAGGAGGAATAGTATTAGGTCATCAAATATCAAAAAATGGTAAGGAAGTAGATCCTTCTAAAATTCAAGTGATCACTAATTTATCTTATCCAACAAATGTAAGGGAAATTAGGAATTTTTTAAGACATGCTGGATTCTAAAGACGATACATACCCTGTATGCCATTTACTGAAGAAAGATGTAATTTTTAATTTTGATGAGGAATGCCTAAAAGCTTTTAAATTATTAAAAGAAATGTTATTAAAAGAAAAATTAATAAAGAAAAATTAATCACTGCACCAATTATAGTTTCACCAAACTGGAAAAAAGTTTTTGAATTGATGTGTGATGCTAGTGACTATGTTATAGGAGTTGTTTTAGGACAAAGATATGATAAAATTTTCAAAGTTATTTACTATGCTAGTAAGACTCTTAATGAAACTCAAATTAATTATAAAACAAGTGAAATAGAGTTATTAGCAATAGTATATGCTTTCGATAAATTTAGATCACATTAAATTGGAACTCATTGTATAGTGCATACAAATCATTCTGCTATTAAGTATTTAATGAAAAAGAAGGATGTTAAACCTCGACTTATAAGATGGATTCTTCTTTTATAAGAATTTGATTTTGCAATAGTAGATTAGAAGGGGGTTGAAAATAAAATTGCTGATCATTTGTTCAGGCTTGAATTAGAAAATCACTCTGTTTTGAAAATGAAATTAATGAACATTTTCCTAGATGAAAAATAGTTCACTATTAATGAGTGACGTGTTCCGTGGTATGCCAACATTAAGAACTTTATTTTTAATGATATTATACCCTATGAAATGACATACCAACAGAAGAGGAAATTTATTTCTAAAGCTAAGACTTATTTTTGGGATGACCCAATTTTATATAAACAAGGATTTTAGACCCAATTTTATATAAACAAGGAAAGGATCCAATTATTCGGAGATGTGTACCATTAGAAGAAACTTATGAAATTATCCAAAAATGCCATAATTCTGATTTTGGGGGACATTTTGGTGTTGA
>NW_018227280.1:129184-143854 GCF_001263595.1 Phalaenopsis equestris
AGATGTTAATGCTTATATCAAAACTTGTGATAGATGTCAAAGAGTAGGTAATATTTCTAGAAGAAATGAGATGCCCCTCAATTATATGTTAAAAGTTGAAATATTTGATGTTTGGGGATTAGATTTCATGAGAACATTTATATCATATTTCATAAATTTATATAATATGTTAGCAGTGGACTATGTATTCAAATGGATAGAAGTTGTTGCTTTACCTCCACGTGATTCTCAAAGTGTTGCAAAATTTTTAAAAATGAATATATTTTGTAGATTTTGGATGCCAAGAGTTATCATTCCTGATGGGGGAAGTCATTTTAGAAATGCCATAATGGAGAAGTTATTAAAGAAATATCATATAAATTATAGGATTGCTACAACTTATCAGACTTAGACAAGTGGTTTGGCTAAATTATCCAATCAGGAAATTAAAAGAATTTTGGAAAAATCTGTGAATCCAACAATGTGAATCCAATTAAAATGGATTGGTCAGTCAAACTTGACTATGCTTTGTGGGCTTATAGGACTGCATATAGAACTCCTATAGGAATGTCCCCATATAGGTTAATATTTGGGAAAGCGTATCACATACTAGTTGAACTTGAGCATAAAGCATATTGGGCAATTAAAGAGTTCAATTATAATTTAAAAGATGTTGGTGAGAAAAGATTATTACAATTAAATGAGCTTGAAGGGATAAGGAATGGATCTTATGAGAGTACCAAAATTTATAAGGAAAAGATGAACATGTGGCATGATTGAAGGATTCTTACTAAAAAATTTCAGCCAGGGCAACAAGTTTTGTTATATAATGCAAGGTTAAGATTATTTCCAGGCAACTTAAGTCTAGGTGGATGGGCCCATTTGTTGTGATAAAAGTTTATCCTTATGAAGCTGTGGATATTAAAGATCCTAAGTTTGAGAAAATCTAAGTCTGAGAAATTATTTAAAGTGAATGGACATAGACTGAAACCTTATTATATAGGGGATTAGCATAAGTTTAATGATGTAATGATGTAGGGTCAACTAGAGTAAACACTTGTTACTTTAGGCTGACGACGTAAAACCAAGCGCTTTGTGGGAGGCAACCCATAGTTATCAGTGTGCTTTTATTTTGATTGTTGTTTTATGTATGATTAAGAAAATTTGGGGTAGTATTTTTGAGAGTATTATGTGTTAGTATTGATTTTAAGACTTTATTTAGTGATCTAGACATGTTAAAATGAGAATTTGGACGTTAAGTTGTCGAGTGCAAAAATGTGCACTGGCGCTTAAGCGCTAAATCCGACGCTTAAGCGCACCAATTTAAAAACATGTACAAAATTAATATTTTAGAAGGGAAAACAACTTATAAGTTTGTAAAAATGTGCCCAGATAGTTTCTAAACGTGTCTAGGAGTTATTGGAAGGATTTAGGCCTATAAATAGAAGAGTTTAATGAAGGAATTTCACCCCAGATCATTTTTAGCCCTAAAGTCTAAAAGAGAGAGAGCTTTTAAGATGATGTCTTCATGGGAGATGGATTTGAAGAAGAAAGAATAGACCATGAGGAAGAAATTCATTAGTCAAAGTGCACAAGAAATGTATAACAGTTTCTTAGCCGTTAGTATTGAAGGGATATCAGAGAAAATCAACAAAATTGAAAATACCATGTCTGTACTGGAGACTAAAGTTTTGGAAATTCATGCACATCTAGAGCATATTGAATGACAATTGAAAATGCAATTTAGCCACACTAGTTAAATAAAGGAAGCCTAAGTCACACTAGTCAAAGTATTGCAATTTAGCCATACTAGTCAAAGTGCAATTTAGCCACACTAGCATATTGAGATGTTTCTTAAGCAAAAGTGGTTTGAAGAAGAATACATCAGAGCACATCACCACCGTCTATTTTATGAAATTTATATTCCAGTTGCCCCAGGAGAGACTAATGAAAGACCTGAATTAGTTCCTTCTAATGAAGAAAGGAATTAAGTTATATTTTTATTTTTGTGTAAATAAAGTTGTTGTCTTTAAGTGTTTTTAGTGTTTAAGACATGTGTTAGTTTATGTTACTTATGGGTTTACTTGTGAATGTGTGTTAAGTGTTTTGTACTTCGAAAAATTTTCTCATCTGAGACTATTTGGAGTGAGAATTAAGTGTCAATAGTATTTGTATTTGTTTGCAAATTAATATAAGTTTGTTTTTTGTGAAAATTTTGGGTTGTTTTAGCCTCAAATAGAAATACTTATTAAGGAGAATTTTGAGAGAGAAGGGAGGTATGTGCTATGAGACCATTTAGGGGTGGTTTACTTAGGCAAATAGTGCATTTTATTAAAATTTTAAGATTTAAAAAATAATTCACTGGCGCATAAGCGCTACATCTCGCGTTAAGTGCGAGCTAACCCTAGAGGCAGGTGCCTTAGAGCCACTTAGTCGTGCTTAAGCGCGGATTCAGGAAAACCGGTTTGTGAACAGTTAAAAGTGAAATTTTGGTCTGAAAACACCATTTTTAACGCCTCCTATCGTCTTTTACCTCTCAAAATCGTGATGTGTAAGGGCTAGGGCACATCTAAAGTGAAGATTTCTTGGTGGAATCAAGTGAAATTTGCTAGATCCGAGTTTTTTGAGGTAAGAGCTTTACTTCTATGCAAAAATTTTGGATTTTCATAATGTATTTTGAGCACATTTTGAGAAATTTGAAGATTCACTATTCATGGTGAAAAATGAGGAAAAATCTATGGAGATTGCATAGGAAGTGTAGTTTAAGATTTTGGAATTTTAGTTTAGTGGTTTGGACTTGATTTTTGAAGTTATTGTTGGAATTTATTAAATTTGTAGAATGATAGTAAGAATGAAGAGGAGTAAAGGAAAAGTCCGTTTGATTCGAGTAAATTTGTTAGTTCAAAAGTTCAAGATTGGTATAGTGATGCGTTGCAATCATGCAAACTGATTCAAGAGTGATGTTTTAGAAATCCGGGCGGAGACGTGGAAGATTTAATTATTCACCGACAGTGGGAATAATTCTATTATTTCTCTACTGTGGTAGTTATTTATGCTGTGAGGGAGTTCTATGAAAATCTCTTTGAAGCTGAAGACAATCGAGTTATGGTTTGAGGAAAGTTGGTACCTTTTTGGCCAGAAGTAATCAACTTGTTTTACCATTTACCACCGGATACTTTATATTTTTATGCAAATTATAATCCTACTGAAGCAGAGTTAGATGAGATTATTTCATACTTGACTATTGGGAGAGGATTTTGGAAGATAACTAATGAAAGTAGAGTAAATTTCCCAACTTCAAAGTTATGTACACCTTCAAAGGCCTGGCACTATTTCATTTCTGCTCGTCTGCTTCCGACCAATCATCTCAGTGAAGTGACCAGAGAAAGAGCGATGTTGAACTATTGCATTCAAGAGAGAATGCACATCAACATTAGAGCTTTGATCTGTCAGACTATCATCAGTTCTGCTACAGTTGTTACTACTGCATGTCTGGGATTTGCTTATCTGATCTTTTTTTTTGTGTGAGCAGGCTGAAGTTAAATATAATGGCTGGCGGGAAGTATTATTACCTCTAAAGCCCATTAATAAGGTGAATGTGAAGACTTATTCTAAGCATTCGATTTTTGGCTGGAGAGGAGGATTTTCCAGAAGCTATGGAATAGAAACATCTACGACATCTACCTCTACTGCTTCTTCATCTAGACAATCTACTTCACGTGTTTCTATATCTCAAGGTGAGTCTACTGAGACTCAGGATCAATTATTACAAAGGATGATGGATAATATCAATTTTATCGCTGATAAGGTACAAAATTTAGAGCGTTTTGCAGAGCATACTGATAGGTATAATAGGAGAAAAAGTGATTATGAAGAGAAATTTCACTCATCTATGGAGAGCCTCATTAGGGGTAACCAAGGAGTTCAATTTCCTCCATATCCTATATACCCTGATTATGAGCCTACAAAAGTTTGCGATAGCGGTGATTCAGAGGATGAAGAGTAGAGCTGAGAGATTTATTTTATGATCGTAATATGGTATGAAGTATGTGGTCTGGGCTTCCTACATTTGCACCTGTGGTTTCAATATTTAGGTCTTAATCGAAAAGTCCTATATTACTTGATAACGATACATATACTTGTGTAGTATCCCAATATATATAAATTAAAAGTTAAATTCTTACTTTTCATCAGGATCAAGTTTTTGGTTTTGTTTCAAAGTAAGGAAATATAAGTGAAATATAATCTAAATTATTGTTGTACTTTGCATATTAGCAATATTAAGGGATCACTAATGAATTTAACCAAGCTTTGACTTTATCCCTTAATGAGAAGGAAAAAGTCCAAGCCTAACAACATCGTTAGACACTGTGTCATATTAAAAGTAGCACAAATTTCAAGAAAATTAGCAAGATGTAAGTTAGGATCGTTAGTAGGTTTTCCTCCAAAATGATTATTTTGTATCATTTGGATAATAGTAGTTTTAAGCTCAAATGAAGTAGCAGCAACATCAGGATTTTGAATAGTTAAGTGAAGTTCATCTGTTGTTGGATTAGCATAATCTTTTAAATGTCTTTGTCAATTTTTGTTTAGGGATCACTAATGAATAAAGAAATTAAAAATAAGGGATCACTAATGAATAACTTAGTGAATTTCAGAAATAATTTTGATTATCTAAGTTATTCTCCATTACATTCAAATTTTTAATTTCTTTTTTTTGTTTTTGAATTTTTCTGATAGTACGCTCTAATTCTAAATTGTAAGGTACTAAATCTTCAGATCCAATATTTCGCATAAACAAATATAATAAGCAAAGATTGGATTTTGGATTTTCTAATTTTTTCTTATGTTGTTTTGTATTTTGTATATTTTAACTTTAAATTTCCCAATTTACCAAATCTACTTAATTTACCATTACCTTCCCCAACAACTGTGCCAAGAACTTGATCTCGGTTGAATATAGTTGTGTAAAATTTATAAAGTTGACTCCACTTTACAACGGTGCCAAAAACTTGATGTGGTATTTTAGTAATAATAATGTTAAGCTCTTAAGGTTGGGATTTTAAGCAAGTATACGTATCATTATCAAGTAATGTAAGACTTCCTGTTTAAAACCCAAATATTGATCCCACGAGGAAAGTTTAAATTTGAAATGATAAATTAACTAAGAAATTCACAAAAATCAAAATAAATTACTATCACTCATTTTGAATGTGTAAGATGCTAACAAACTAAATTATTAACTACTAGCAAAATTGAAAAGCAAAATTTAAAACAATAACTACTAAACTATGTTTATGTGATGAAGTTTTCTAATATGAAAAAACATCTTTCCCATTACAATGATCTTTTTGATGAAATGACATGAGATAAATAGTTTAAATCTGTATTGTGTCAAATAGGAGCAATTTTAATTCCTTATCCTGATTTAGTGTCATAGAAAATCATTGACTAATCTTAGGTTTAGTCCCTAAATCCGTGGCTAGGCTAGGACGATACTGGCTTCCACTCCAAAGCTCTCACTTCCCTTCCGCTGAAGGCTAACTCTCACTTTAGTTTTTAAACACTAAGATCGAATTGGGGATTTTTAGTCTGTCACCCAAGAAATCTCCAATTCTACACCCAACAAATTATATTTCCCTCTTTATTTGCACTTAATTCCATGAACGAAACACTCCTTCATGGACTTAAATGTGATTCTCACTCTATTATAGAACTCATACTCCATTTCCCAGATCATATATTTCACAACATATTTAACATTTCAATTGGCCAAATCAAAAGGAAAATTAAGAGTGGAGTTGAAAAACCATCACAATTTATTTTAAATTTTAACATTGGCACATCCAAATTCTATTCATTTTACCACTTCTTAGAGTAGAGAGAAAGATAAAGGAATCTACTCAGAATTCCTGAGAAAGACATAAAAAAAACACAACTTTCATATATAAAAGAAAGTTCATACAATAATAATAATAAAACAACACTTATCTGAAACTCATCCTCAAAGCAAATCCTTTGTAGCCTCTCTTATGAAATGTAGGAAGAAGAAATCTCTCACTTCTCTTCCTCTCCAACACTTCTTGGACATAAATTCACACTTAAACTCAATATAAAAACTGAAAACTATAAAAACAATAATTAACTAATGGCATGAAAAGGCATAGAATGTAAGTGTGTGAAGAGAAAAAACTGAAATGAGTGGAAGAACTCAAAATGGTGAGAGGGGGAGTTTTTGATCAAATTTCAGCCTTAAATAGAGCCTAGGTCGTTTCTCCAATAGGTACAGCCAAAAACATTTCAAAAAGCATCCAAATTCATTAAATCTTCTAGAAACAGGGTCTGCACCGACACTGACACCATCAGTCCCAGAGGACATTCAATTAATTCAGCCTTCTCTGTCAAATTGCGCTATCGGTGCTGAACATTTTTTAAACTCTCCATTTTGACACTAAATTTCATCCTTTTTGCTTCCTTTTTGTTCCAAGTCCTCAAAATCAATAACTTGCGATAAAACACAATCAATAACTTGCAATAAAACACAAAACAATTCCTTCCATTAAAGTGCAATATCACCAAAAATAAGTATAAAATATGGGTCTAAAATGCATATATTTTTGGTGTGTCACTTATAGATTAATTTTTGTGAAGACTTGTCACTTGCCAGTTGAATTGGAGCATAAATATTATTGGGTGATAAAAGAATTAAATTTTAATTTGAAAGAAGTTGGTGAGAAAAGATTATTACAATTGAATGTGCTTGAAGAAATTAAGAATGAATCTTACGAAAATGAGAGGATTCATAGAAAAAGATGAAAGAATGACATGATCGGAATATTATAAATAGAGAATTTGAACCTGGATAGGAATTTTATTATACAATACAAGGTTGAAATTATTTCCTGAAAAAATGAAGTCTAGGTGGAAAGGGTCATTCAGAGTTATAGAGTTATAAAAGTCTATCAAGTCTATCCCTATAGGGCAGTTAATATTGAAGATCCTAAGACTGGATGAATATTTAAAGTGAATGAGCACAGATTGAAATCGTATTTTGATGGTCAAAGACTAGATTTTAAAGAAACTGTAATTTTGGGTCACCCAAAATAAGACTGGGAATGTCGAGCTGACAATATTAAACCAAGCGAAACCAAACGCTTTGTAGGAGGCAACCAATACGCATCATTGTTTGTTTATTTTTTAGTTTTTTTGTTTGAAATATTTTACGTATATTTTTCTTTATATCTTTATGTAGTCTGTGTTTTTTCTAAAATATTTAGAAACATATTTATTTACCTAATTTTATAGAAAATTTGAGAATTTAATGGATCAAAATAAAAAAGGCAAAAATTTTTTAACTGGCGCATGATGCGCCGCAGGTTCGAAAATTTTTAAATCATGTCAAATGGTAATTTTTGGCAATGTTTGGCGGTTTCTTCACCATATAAATCCTAAAAAATGACTCCAAAACATATTTTAGGGGGGAAAATGAGGGAAGAGTCACCACTTTTCAAATCCTATGGCTTCCCACTCTAAGAACTCCGCTAGATTTAGAATTTTCAACCGGAGAAAGTTCATCAATTTTCATGCACAAAAATTACATGATTGAGTTCTAGTGAAGAAGAGGCTTATCAAAGAAAGGGGACTTTGAATCAAGGATTCAACATGCCGAATACTAGAGTAGAAGAGACTATTACGCAGAGGCGTTGAGAAGTGTGTTGCTACACTACTACCATTGTTGTTGTTCCTGTAGTAAAAGAATTTTATGCAAATCTTCATGGGATCAACCAAGGGTGCGAGGCAAGTTTGTGCAATTCACTCCTTCAAGAATAAACAAGATGTTTATGATTGAAAATGTGTGTATCTGTCATTATGCAAACTTTACCCCTACAAGAGAAAATATGAATGAACTCTACCGCTACCTTATGATTGAAGATACAAATTGAGAAACCAGAGATGTTGGAAATGTTTGTTTTCCTTCATCATTTTTAAATCCAGTTTCAAAATCCTGACACCTCTTCATTTCATTAAAATTACTGCTTACCATGAAAACAAGTAATGTAACTAAGGAGAATGCTATTCTGAATTTTTGCATTCAAACCGGAAAATTTATTGATGTTGGAGCTATTATTGTAAAATCGGTTTTGAGTTTGATTGTGAATGGATCTGCAACTGGACTGGGACATCACTTGGACTTCCATCCACTATTTTCCTACTATGCATCAATCGCAAGTACCTTATGAAAGATCCAAAAAATTGCTACTTCCTTGGAAGCCGATAGATCCAGAAGTCTATTGCAACTGTATTGGAATGGGAGATGAAAATGATATGAATGTACTAATGGGTCAAGAATCTCAGAATTAATCACCTGTTCAGCCCTACTACAACTTGAGTGCACTTTCAATGAGGATCAAGAAGATAGAGAAAGATGTGCAGAATCTTATGCATGTGATTGGAAATATTACTGAAATACTGGATCATCTGGATTTGAGACTGAAGGAGTATTTTGGACATACAGGGTGTATTAAAGATAGATTGGTACGTATGTTCAAGAAACATGCTTGGATTGAGGAGGAAAATTCAATTAATTAATTTCCATTTCGACCCTTCTACAACCTATATGTGCACTACTACTATGGGAGATATCCACAAGGATGATAGTGAAGAAGATGTTTGATCTTAATTTATGCGTGGATCCTTTTTTTTAGTATTATTTTCTAGTTTGTTAAGTTGGATTGCATTTCCTTTCTAATGAACACTATTTATTTTTATGTTTGAATTTTGATGTTTAGATTTCAGTGTTAGGATGTTGGTTTGCTTAAGAGCGTTGAATTTGATGTTTGTTGGCTTGAAAATGTTAGTAAGTAATAGCATGGATTTCATATATAAATGTGAGTTTCGTATTGTTTGTGAATTTTTTGTGTTAGTGTGATGTTTATGTATGCTTAGAATGATTTATTTGAGTCAAACAGAGGTTGACGTAAAGCGGTACGGAGCGAATTTTTATAGAAAATGAAATTTAGAGAATTTAAGCTCTGGCGATTGATGTGCTAGATTGGCGCCTGATGCGCCAAAAGTATGAACACGCCTTATTGCCTAGAAAATAGTTAAATTGTACAGACAAACTACATTTTCACTGGTTGAGTCATCACCTACCTCAAAACCTTGGTCTAGGGCATCACATTGTGGGCAAAAGAGAAGGATTCGGAGGCTAAAAACCATAGATTTCATCTTCTCTTGGTAAGAGCTTCAATTTAACTTAGAAATTTTTAATTTTCACCATAGATTTGGGAAACCTGAAATTTTGAAGTTTTGATGAAAAAGCTTGAAGAAAACTCATGGTGAAAAGTTTCTTACCAAATAATCTTGTTTGAGGAGTTAGATTTTTGATTTAGTGGACAACATTTGGATTTTTGTAGAATTTCCAATTGGCTCCCCGAGTTAAGAGAGGAAGGTCGTCCGAGGAATTTGATGCATGAAGATTTGTTAGTTTCAAATCCCAGCATAGTTACAATACTCAGATGGAAACAAAAAGAATGATCCAAGAATGGGCATTTACAAACTCGGGTGAAGAGGTCAAGAGACTGATTCTCGCTCGGAACTGGAGAAGATTCTGCCACTTCACTGTCGTAGCAATTATCTCAATGGTTCAGGAGTTTTATGCAAACCTAAGGTTCACTGTTGAAGATCACATCTTGGTGAGAGATAAGTTGAATTTTCTGCTGAAAGGATCAATGCTTTTTATGGGCTTAGAAATGTATTTTTTGATGAATACACTGAATTTGTGATAACTGATTCATCACTGGAGGAAGTGATTGCATTTTTAACTGATGGAAAAGGGGAAATGAAGATTAAGAATAGCAAGATAGTTAAATTCTCTCCTTCCATGTTGACTATTCATTCAATAGTGTGACACCACTTCATTTCTACTAGATTGTTGCCAACAAATCATTTGGTTGATGTTACTAAAGACATAGTTGTACTAAACTATTGCATTCAGAACATGAAGGAAATAGATGTTGGTGCACTTATAGTTTCGCATGATCGAAGTATAGTTGGTAGTTCTACAGCTGGAGGTTTGGGATACCCTGCCTTGATTTTCACTCTTTAAGAACAATCAGGAGTAGAATCCCATAGAAACGAAGAAAGATTACAGCCACAGAATCCAATTGGGAGGCATATGATTCAAAGAGTAGAATCATTTGTTGATTTTAGATGTAAAAGAAGGGATAGACCCTCTACATCTACTGCAGGGGCATCTACTTCTCGATCAACATCGCTTAAAGGTATTATGGATCAACTCATGATTCAAACAAGGGGAAATAGTTAATATTCAAACTTAGTTGGGAGAGATAGGAGCAAGGAATGCATATAATGATGAATATCAGCAGAGGAGAGTACAACATGATATTGAGTTTGAGAATGCCATAGTAAGACATCTTAGGGGTGAACCTAATGTGGACTTTCTTTCTTGCCCTAGTTTCACTCCCTATACTCCCATTCATGATGAAGAATAGTTAGTAGAAGAAGAAGAACCAAATGATGAAAAGGAAAGAGATGAGGATTGATATTTTATGACTATAGTTTAGTTTTTTTTAATGTTTGACAGTTATTGTTATTTGTATTGTGATGTACTTTCATTTGAAAACTATTATAGTAAAAACTTTTATGACGTCTTGTGAACTGAATCTGTAATAAGAACTGTAGATTTCAAATTTTCTGCATTTTTAGTATTTTTAGTTTAGTTTTTTTTTTCATTTTTTTGTGTTTATGTTTTTAATTCTCACCAAGTTCTCTAGATTATATTATGTTTTATTTAGTTCTTTAAAGCTTGTATGTATTTTTACAGTAAGTACCTTCAGTATACCAGAGCCCAGTTTCATAGTTAGAAATCCTCTACAGACCAATTTTTATTTTCATGCATTTAATATTTTCTTTCACCTACTAAATTTTATACTAAAAATATCTTTAAAATCACTTAATTACTCAAGTTTGGCGGAAAGACAATTTTCTTTTGAAAAGGAGTAAACTAAACTTTATTTGTCCTTAAGTAACTATAATTTTAAAATTAATTTAACATGGCCTGGGATATGAAGATTTAACTTTAAATGATTTAACTTTAAATGACTATATTAAATGACTATACTTATGTTTATAAATATTGTGGTAAATTTTGGTAAAAAGTTTTTTTTAATAATAAGGTCAATTCTAAAGTTATATATATTTGGTATGATATGATAAGACTATGTTTTTCTATTTAAAGTAATGAAAATTGTATTTTTGAAGTATTAAGAATCTTAGAGTTTTATGTAAGAATAAAAGAATGAGATTTTATAAAAAAAGTCATAAACTAATTTGAATTTATAAAGTAAAGAAAGGTATGGGGTTTTGACTTTAAGAAGAAGATAGTGAAGTTCAAATTTATTAAAGGCTATCTATATATAGTAATCCTCACTTGAAGAAGCAAAAGAAAAAGAAAAGAAATGATTTAAAATATCCTGAAATTAAAAAAAGAAAAAAAAAAGAAAAGAAAAAATAAGTGAGGAGAAGCTTGAGGAGATGCCTAATAAAAAATTTGCTTCACTTTAATCAACTTAAAGGAGCTTTATTACATTTTCTAAACTTGTATTGAATTATTACTAGCATTCCTAGTAAAGCTTTCATGAAGTTCTTTTTCATATGAATGCTCTAAATATCCTTAATATGACAAATTGCAATTCTTCTTGAAATGAATAGAGATTCAGAAATCTTAAATTTGATTACTAAGTATTCCTAGACTTAGAGTTTGAATCTAAGTTATTAAACGATTTTTCTTAAATTTTGCTATTCGACCTCTTAAACTAAAGTATAGAAGTTATAAGTTAATCTCTATCCTAAGTCATATGCTTTTATGTAATAAAAGTGTCACTTGAGGACCAGTAACATTTAATTTTGGGGGATTTCGATACACCAAATCAATATATTATTTTAAATACCTAATTTATTCTTATTTTTTGTGATATTGTAATTTAAAAAAGGGTATTTTTGTGTTTTTGTTGCAGGTATATCATTTTTTGGCATTTGGAGCAAAAATGACAAAAAAGACAAAATTTATAGCCAAAACAACGAATTTTGGGATTCTGGCACATGATGCGCCAAAACCCAGAGAACTGGCGCATGATGCGTCAAAGACGACTTTTCCAAATTAAGGTAGTTTGAGATGAATTTTGCATGAATTTTCAATGGGACTCTTGTTCTACACTCCTCTTAGAGTGATTCAATGCATCTAGACACTTTGGAAGGTTCTTTTATGAAAAGATATGACTCTTGCATCAAATGACACATCTTTTGAATTAAAAAGAGCTAACTTTTGGAGGGAATTTTTGAAGGAAATTTTGAATTCTTTTCCGAAGGAGGCAGCCAAAAAAAAAAAGAGGAA
Organism: Phalaenopsis equestris; assembly: GCF_001263595.1. Lineage (NCBI taxonomy): Eukaryota > Viridiplantae > Streptophyta > Magnoliopsida > Asparagales > Orchidaceae > Phalaenopsis > Phalaenopsis equestris. The sequence goes on from NW_018227280.1 coordinate 141,579, forward strand.
GTTAAAAGAAGAAGAATTCATAGAGTTAAAAGAGGCTTTTAGTGTGTGCCGTGAGAGAGAGAGAGAGAGGGGGCGTGAGTTAGGTATAGAGAGAGAAGAGGAGATCTTTTCTAGGGTTATAAGAAGAGAGGGAAGGTGAGAGACTTTTTCTTCATTACGCTTCTAAGAGAGAATTGAGAGTGATTGTAAAGAGAGAAATGCTTGGTGAGAACTTCTAGGGATTTTCTTGGGAATGATTGTGAGATAAGTTGTAATTTTATTTCTTTTGTTTTGCAAACTTGTTTTTATATATGAAGTCCATATTTTATCGTATCCTTCTCATGAATTCTGAGTAGTATTCTTTATCCTTCTCCCTACTTACCTACTTTGCGATATGGTTTTGTGAAGAATAGATTTTTTTTCCATGCTTTTAAATGATAATAATTTGTGATGATTTGAACTTCAATCTTCATTTACTTTTTGATCTGGCCAACCGAAATATTAAAACATGTTGAGAGACATAAATTCTTAAATGAGGTATGATTTATATAATATAGGGAGAATCATATTTGATTTCATGGGAGAGTTTGTCATCCATGGGATTGGGTGCAAATAAATAGATAAATATACTTTGTTGGATGCAGAATTCGAGATTTTAAGGTGACAAACTAAAATCCCCAATTTGGTCCAGTTGATTGGAAACTAATGAGAGATTATTAGCCTTTAGGGGAGGGAGGGAGGGAGTAGTGGGAGCTCTGAAGTAGCAGTTGGTATCCTTCCAGCCTAACCACAAAATTAGGGATCAAACTCTAGATTAATCAATGTTCTTTATAGCACTCGGAAGAGGGTAAAGAATAGGATTACTCCTATTTGGCACAAAATAGTTTGTATATATTTTTTCAAAAGATTTCAATTTCTTCACAATCCATATACTCATTGTAAAGTGAAAGGATGCTTTCTTAAATTTGAATTTTTCATCAAAATAAAAACTTTATTTAGTTTTTGTAATTTTACTTTTGAAAGTTAGTTCTTAGTTAGTTAACTTTGTTTTTCAAGTCTTACATCTGCATTTTAATTAGCATTCACTTGAGTAGTTAATATTCAAAATTCACACTTTACTTTTAATTTTGTTTTTGTTTTTGTTATAAACTAATTTTCATAATTTACTTTAGGATTTTTCAGCTTCCCTGTGGGATCGATATCTAGGACTCCATTAGAGCCCTTTATTACTTGAACAAAAAACATACTTGCATTGATATTTTGGAGAGATTTGGCAGATTTCAATTTTAAAAGTGTTTTAAAAGATGAATTATTTTCATAAAATGTATTTTTGTTGGGATTATATTGAATATTTATTGTTTATCTGTCGTGTGTAATTTTGTAATATTGAAAAATATATGCAAAATTCTCACACTAAATCCCCCGCATCAAGTTTTTGATATGGCACATGATGTGTTGGTTCTCTGGATTTTGGCACATCATGCGCGAGAATCCTAAAATTCACTATTTTGGCACAAAATTTTGTCTGTTTTGCCATGTTTGCTCCAAATGCCTAAAAATGATATACGTGCATCAAAAAATACAAAAATACCCATTTTTAAAGTGCAATATCATAAAAAATAAGCATAAAATAGGTACTTAACATAGTATATTTTTTTGGTGTATCAGTTAGTCTGCAGGCTTGAACATCCAATGGAAAACTCCTCTTAAGCTCCTGATACACCAAAAATATATGCATTTTAAACTCTTATTTTATACTCATTTTTGGTGATATTATACTTTAATGGAAGGTATTTTGATGTTTTCTTGTAGGTTGTTGATTTTTAGGGCTTAAAACAAAAAGAAAACAAAAAGGATGAAATTTGGAGGCAAAATTACGTTTTTGAAGAAATGCTCCGCGCTGGCAACACTGAGGTCACCGTCGACTGCGCAGAACAACTTAAGGCTGGATATTTTTACTCAGCGCTGACGGCGCCATATGAGCTCTGACTGCGCCAAAGGTGGTGCAGACCCTATTTCTAGATGGTTCGATGTATGTGGATAATTTTTTGAAGAGTTTTTCGAGGAACCTCTTGGAGAACCGACCTTGGGCTCTATTTAAGGCCAAATTTCATCAGAAAAAGCGGCTCCTCTACGTTTTTCACTCATCTACGTTCATTTTTTGCATCACATCATTTCATTCCACTACCAAATTGGAGTCAATTTTTTATTTTGCTCTCATAGTTTAGAGTTTTAGTGGTGAGATTTAATGTGAAACTTTCTGTAAGAGTGTTGGAGAAGGAGAAAAGTGAGAGATG